>NW_024068289.1:0-179588 GCF_009389715.1 Phoenix dactylifera
GGGCTCATTAACAACTTTACTACTAGTAGTAGTTGGAGCAATTTATAAAGTTTTGATTTCCTCTACGTACTTAGTAATCCAACTTTATTTTTTGATGATTGACCTTAGTCATTAAATGTTTATCCAATGTCGCGATTTAGTATGCTCATGTCTCTCACTCTCCTTTTGTTTAATGTTATGTAAAATATTGAGATTTACTTTTATATTCTTTTTTTTATTTGATTGATTTATATTCAAAGAAGGATTTTCGTGGCTTTATCCATTTCAATCCACCTTATTTAACTCTACCTGACCTATACCTACCTTATTACCATCCATCTAGGTGACCATATAGATGCATCGTGAGCCCTTATTTTCATCGAGGAAGCTTTTGATAGCAAGGATACTTAGACCCTCCTTTGTTGGGGGTTCATCCTTCATGGGATATAGCATGATCTTTACTCCATTTCTACTGAAGAAGTATATATTGTATTATTACCCTCATCATGTTGTTAAGAGTGATTCGGTAACGCATGGCATGCATCCATTAGTGTTACATTGCACTATATATCGTCAATGTAAGTATCATGAATAGAGAAATTGATAAGATAGTGTTTCGAGACAATTAAATCATTACCTTTTTTGAATTGGGCAATTTTGTATGGTCATGAAATTGGTTTTCTACTTTTAGATTGAGCTTGTCAATGATTTCTTGAGATACAATATTTTCACTATCGATGATGATATTGCAAACACGTTGACCAATGACGCAGTGAGTGTGAAAAGTGTTGGTCTGTAGCCTATCCTCTTCTTCAACTTGAGATGCAGACATCATTCGGTGCATAATAAGGCTTTAGCATTATTTTGCTTCAACCTTGATGTGGGTTCATCACGTAATCCATTGTTTATAGATGGGTTCAGTAACTAACTCTCGTCAACCTATGGCATGCTCTTCATATTCATTATTGCATCGATGAGGTGGACGCATTAGGGCATACATTGTGTCATGAGCACTGATGACAGTCCAACAAAAATAAATTTTGGCAGCAAACTACTGTAATATTTCTTATTTTATATTGTTAAAAATCTTGGTTTTGCAGCATTATAGTATGAACGTCGGTAACTTCCAAAAAATATTTTCTTATTAGTAGCACTTTATTATAAATGCAGCTATAAATTTATATTCTATAACATATATTTTGAAGTGCTGGGAACTAGAACTATTATTATAGCATTTAACTAATATGCCGGTAAATAATATCATAAGTTGTTGGATTTTGGAAAATCATCGCTAAACCTTAAATTATTAATTTTTATATAGAGCTTGGGTCTTGTCATATTGTGGTCATCAAATGTGTTATCATATGCATTATGGTGGCCATCGTATCTCTCATGATTGAAATCTTTTACAATGAAAATATTTATAATAAGTTAGCATATGTTCTTAGCATTACTTTGTATAGGTCACTAGTTCAATTGGGCTTGTATTTAAATAAAAATAAAAATTTATTTATAACAAAAATATAATATAAGAATATTAATATAATATTAATATTCTTTTCATAAAAAATTATTATTACTTTATTATAGTATAAATAAAAATAGTCATGAATTATCTATTCAAAGAATTTATAGGAAAAATTATATATGAATATGGTGATACACAAAGGTTAATTTATTAAATATTTTTAATAAAAAAACTTTGAAAATATCATAAAGAATAAAATAAAGTAAATTCATTTTTCATTTTTGTTATAAAGAAAAGGATTTTTTTAAATAATGATTATAATATGAAATATTTCAATGTACATTGAATAATTTTTAATGACACGAATATATTTTAATAAGTTAAATAAATCACTTTTATTTTATCAGAATACACGTTGTAGCTTGGTGGTTAAGAGCTTGCCTCTCAAATAGAGCTGAAAGTGGGTCGAATTATATCCGACCATATCCGTTTTCATATTCGATTCAGGTCAGATTCGAATACTATTTTTTTTGTTCGATCGGATCCGAATAGTCAGTTCAGAAATCTTCGGAATATGGATACACATGGGGATACATCTAATTTTTTTAGATTCGGAACAAAGAAATCAATTAAGTGATTAGCCAAATTATAAGAATCTGGATATTGGATGACTATCACTTAAAATAGTAATCCGAATACGAAATACTTCTTCGAATCACCCCACAAGTCTAAAAAGCTCAAACCTCTCATTCGTCTGTTTCATCCCTCTTTCCTCTTCGTCTTTTTCAAGCAACTATAGTTTTGAAGGTCCCATCCACTTTTTAGTTTCTACCCAATGATTGCAATCAATGATCACCGTAAGACGTCTTAGAGGCACCATAGATCATCCTGTCTACTTTGGTAATGAGCAATCTTGAGTGGTATATCCTTCATAAAATTATTAGTTTTTATTATTGATGAATGCTTGATAAAATTATATTTTTTTAATTAATTTTTTCTTTATGATCATATTTTTATTGCTAGTTTTATTATTTAATTTTGTCCAAATTTGATTAATATATGAAAAAATATCAGAATCGTATCTATATTCGTTTATAACAATATGGATATGCTTAATATCTTATTCGTATCTATATCCATTTACAACAAATATGCATATTGATTTTGATATCTATTAATATCCGTATATGTATCCATATTCGTTAAAAATTATGAATACAAATATAGATATACCAATATCCGACTCATTTTCAACCCTACTCTCAAAGAAGGGAACACTAGTTCTGTTGCTGGAAATTGGACCCGGGGGCGGCCGCGGACCGAGGAGGAGGAGCTCTGGCGAACACTGGCGGGGCGGCGATCCGTCAACGGGCTGGGTCCTCAGGGGACCTGCAAAAAAGCCGGTGGTCGGAGTTTCCGACGCCGGCCCTCCGATGCTTAAGTCAGAGGGGGGCTTAATTTTAGAGAAGGAGATGGACTGTATGTAAAAGTCTGAAGCCTCCCTTGGGAGGAAGAAGCCCCTTTTTAGAGGGAGAAGCTTTCCTTTTATAGGAAAAATGCCAGGGTTACCTGTGATGTGACTGGGCGAATTAATGGGTTACCGTCACGACTCGACGTGGGCGTGGAAGTAATGAGTTGCCGTGGGTAGCCTGTTCCATCATGGGAGGAGATGGCGTGTAGCTAGAGCTTGCTTGTGGTGCCCAGTGCAGTCCAATCTTGGAAATGGTGAGACGTTGACAGTCGTAGCAGGGTATGGTCCCTGGTTGATATGTCGTGGCATGGCCTGCAAGTAAAGCATGGTGCGGTGAGGCTGCTGCAGGGCATGGCCGCAGCATGTGGATGACGAGGTCGGCTTTCTGAGGTTAGCTCGGCCTTCTGTGCTCAGTCTTCTGAGCTCGGCCTGAAGGAGCTTGGCAGCATTCTGAGCTCGGCAGCCTTCTGAGCTCGGCAGCATGCATGAGCTTGGCCTGAATGAGCTCGGCAGCCTTCTGAGCTCGGCAGCCTGCATGAGCTCTGCCTAAATGAGCTCGGCAGCCTTCTAAGCTCAGCAGCCTTCTGAGCTCGGCCTGAATGAGCTCGGCAGCCTTCTGTGCTCGGCCTTCTGGTCTCGGCCTTCTGTGCTCGGCCTTTTGAGCTCGGCCTTCTGTGCTCGGCCTTCTGGTCTCGGCAGCCTTTTGAGCTCGGCCTTCTAGTCTCGGCAGCCTTTTGAGCTCGGCCTTTGGAGGTCGGCAGCCTTTTGAGCTCGGCATTCTGACCTTGGCAGCCTTCTGAGCTCGGCCTTCTGCATGAGCCCGGCCTGGATGAGACTGCTGCAGGTTGTGGCTGCAGCATGTGGATGACGAGCTCGGCCTTCTGAGCTCGGCTCGGCCTGCATGAGCTCGGCCTGGATGAGACTGCTGCAAGTCGTGGCTGCAGCATGTGGATGACGAGCTCGGTTCGGCCTGCATGAGCTCGGCCTTCTGTGCTCGGCCTTCTGGTCTTGGCAGCCTTTTGAGCTCGGCCTTCTGGTCTCGGCAGCCTTCTGAGCTCGGCAGCCTGGATGAGCTCGGCCTTGCTGTCGGATTTGGGTGCTTTAATTGTATTTGTGGGGTGGTCCATTTTTCCCCCCCAACACTACCCCCGACTTTCGAGTTCGAGCCGCTTTTTGGCACGGGCGAAGGAAGTAGTCCAGTCGTCGATCATCCTGTAATATAGCCAAATATATATGGAGATGTGCGTGCCAAGTAGGGTGTACCTCTCATGCAGTTGGAGTTAAGTGCTTCAGGTCGACTCAGCATCCTTCTTTGGCTTGTGGTCGACTCAGCAGGGTGCCCCCACTCAGATCGGGGCGTGTTGTCGTAGGAGGTGTCGAATGGCATTGAATGTCGTCGAAATATCGTCGAATGTCGTTGAATGCCTCGGGGGTCCGCGTAGGTACTACCCCGTTGTCGTTGTCGGGCGCCACGGAGGGCCGCGAAGGTACTACCCCATTTTTTCGAGGTCGAGGGAGCTTGGGCTCGCTGTCAACTTATCGAGGCATCTAGACCTTAGTCGAGGAGGTGCTACGGGGGGCCGCGAAGGTATTACCCCGTTGTCGATATCGAGCGCCACGGAGGGCCGCGAAGGTACTACCCCGTCTTCTCGAGATCGAGGGAGCTTGGGCTCGCTGTCGACTTATCGGGGCATCTCAACCTTAGTCGAGGAATCATGCGCAAGGTCGAGGGGGTCTGGGAACGCACTGTCGACCTGCGACGCTTTCCGAGGTCAAGAGGTCTGGGAACGCACTGTCGACACATGGGGCATCTCGACCTTAGTCGAGGAGGCGCTATGGGGGGCTGCGAAGGTACTACCCCGTTGTCGATGTCGAGCGCCATGGAGGACCGCGAAGGTACTACCTCGTCTTTCCGAGGCCGAGGGAGCTTGGGCTCACTATCGACTCAGCGGGGCATCTCGACCTTAGTCGAGGGATCGTGCGCAAGGTCGAGGGGTAAACGCACTGTCGACCTGCGACGTTTTTCGAGGTCGAGGGTCTAGGAACGCACATCAACACTCGGGGCATCCCGAACTTAGTCGGGGTCTTTGAGGAAGATGGAGATGGAGATCGGAGATGGCCTTGTCTGTTGGCGATCGTGCGTTCCCACCTGGAGTGGGGCGACGTTGGAGATAGAGATACCCATAGGTCGTCTTTTGCATTCTCCGACCTGGAGATAGGTAAAATATTAAAATTATTTAAAGCTAAAGTGGCATCCTGTACCTTTTGGAGACATTTTGATGGCTTCCGAACTTCGAAGTCCCTCAGGACTTGGCTTAGCACCAGCTTTCTTTGGCTCGATTTTCTGGGAGAGGTGTTCTGCACTCGAGCTTCTAAGCTCGGGCTTATGAGCTCGGCAGCCTTCTGAGCTCGGCAGCCTGCGGAGCTCGGCCTTCTGTGCTCGGCGGCCTTCTTAGCTCGGCAGCTTTCTAAGCTCGGCAGCCTTTTGAGCTCGGCATTCTAACCTCGGCAGCCTTCTGAGCTCGGCCTGGATGAGACGGCTGCAGGTCGTGGCTGCAGCATGTGGATGACGAGCTCGGCCTGCATGAGCTCGACCTTCTGAGCTCGGCTCGGCCTGCATGAGCTCGGCCTGGATGAGACTGCTGCAGGTCGTGGCTGCAGCATGTGGATGACGAGCTCGGCCTTCTGAGCTCGGCTCGGCCTGCATGAGCTCGGCTTGGATGAGACTGCTGCAGGTCGTGGCTGCAGCATGTGGATGACGAGCTCGACCTTCTGAGCTCGGCTCGGCCTACATGAGCTCGGCCTTCTGAGCTTGGCTTGGTCTGCATGAGCTCGGCGGGGGCTTCGGTGATGGTGACGCTCTAAAGGAGAGCAACGTCGCCGGCGCCGTCCTAAGGACTTACACCCATGAGGAGGAAGTACATGCTGGTTTCTTACTTGCTGCCGGAAGACAGAAGACTTGGAAGGATAATGAGATTTAATGGGGCTGTACCCTTTGCCACAGAGGCTTACAATCCCATTTTAAAGCTCCATAACTCTCCTTCTCCAGACCTCAGCTTTTATTTCTCTTTCCCTCCAACTCGTTGACGTGAGACTTGGGCTACTACTTCTCACTGGTTGCCTCCACATACGTCATTGCATCGGGAGCCATGCCTGATTCGAGATGGCTTGGGAGAAAGTTTCTTCCTCTGCTTAACATGAATCCGTGGAGGCAGCACAGGAGGAGCTTCCACTTGTTGCAGGCTTTGGACTGCAATAGCTAGCGCTTGGACTTGCTGCACTAGCGCGTCGAAGTGCTCGGGTTGGACTTGTGGAACTTGATCTACCGGAGATCTTGGTGGTGAATTCTGGACTGAGCGTTTGGGACTTGGAGCATGATGCCGAGAGGCATTAAAGGCTCCTCTGCTCCTTAGTTTCATGGCCGCAACTCGGGCCCTTCCTCTAGCACCAACTGTTGCTGGAAATTGGATCCGGGGGCGGCCGCAGACCGAGGAGGAGGAGCTCCGGTTAACACTGGCGGGCGGTGATCCGTCAGCAGGCTGGGTCCTCCAGGGGTCCTGCAAAAAAGCAGGTGGCCGGGGTTTCCGGCGCCGGCCTTCCGATGCTTAAGTCAAAGGGGGGCTTAATTTTGGAGAAGGAGATGGACTGTATGTAGAAGTCCGAAGCCTCCCTTGAGAGGAAGAAGTCTCTTTTTAGAGGGAGAAGCTTTCCTTTTATAGGGGGAATGCCAGGGTTACCTGTGATGTGACTGGGCGAATTAATGGGTTACCGTCACGATTCGACGTGGGCATGGAAGTAACGAGTTGCCGTGGGTGGCCCGTTCCCATCATGGGAGGAGATGGCGTGCAGCCAGAGCTTGCTTGTGGTGCGCAGTGCAGTCCATTCTTGGGAATGGTGAGACATTGACAGTCATAGCAGGGTATGGTCCCTGGTTGATATGTCGTGGCATGGCCGGCAAGTAAAGCATGGTGCGGTGAGGCTGCTGCAGGGCATGGCCGCAGCATGTGGACGACGAGGTCGGCCTTCTGAGGTCAGCTCGGCCTTCTGTGCTCGGTGATTTGAGCTCGACAGCCTGAATGAGCTCGGCAGCCTTCTGAGCTCGGCAGCCTGCATGAGCTCGGCCTGAATGAGCTCGGCAGCCTTCTGAGCTCGGCAGCCTGCATGAGCTCGGCCTTCAGAGCTCGGCAGCCTTCTGACCTCGGCCTGAATGAGCTCGGCAGCCTTCTGTGCTCGGCCTTTTGGTCTCGGCCTTCTGTGCTTGGCCTTCTGTGTTTGGCCTTCTGTGCTCGGCCTTCTGGTCTCGGCAGCCTTTTGAGCTCGGCCTTCTGGTCTCGACAGCCTTTTGAGCTCGGCCTTCTGAGCTCGGCAGCCTTTTGAGCTCGGTATTCTGACCTCGACGGCCTTTTGAGCTCAGCCTTCTGCATGAGCTCGGCCTGGATGGGACTGCTGCAGGTCGTGGCTGTAGCATGTGGATGACGAGCTCGGCCTTCTGAGCTCGACTCGGCCTGCATGAGCTCGGCCTTCAGAGGTCGGCTCGGCCTGCATGAGCTCGGCCTGGATGAGACTGCTGCAGGTCGTGGCTGCAGCATGTGGATGACGAGCTCGGCCTTCTGAGCTCGGCTCGGCCTGCATGAGCTCGGCCTTCTGAGCTCGGCTCGGCCTGCATGAGTTCGGCCTTCAGAGCTCGGCTTTCTGTGCTCGGCCTTTTGAGTTCGGCCTTCTGGTCTCGGCAGCCTTTTGAGCTCGGCCTTCTAGTCTCGGCAGCCTTTTGAGCTCGGCCTTCTGAGCTCGGCAGCTTGCATGAGCTCAGCCTGGATGAGCTCAGCCTTGCTGTCGGATTTGGGTGCTTTAATTGTATTTGTGGGGTGGTCCATTCCCCCCCCCCCCCCCCCCCCCCCCCCCCAACAAGTTCAAATCTTCGATTTTGCAGCATTCTTTTTTGCTTATTGTGGCACTTAAAAATGTCATTGATAACCATTTTTGCTGTAGTGTGTATCCCCTTCTTGACATTTCAGCTTGTTGCAACTGCTTCTATACATGTCGCGCCTTATGATAGGCATCATTCACATTCACATTCCACATGATGTGATCGGCAATCTTATAGATCAAAACTTGCAAGTCACCAAGATATTGGGCTCCACAAGTTCCTTTGTCCTTTTGCTGGCATGTCAAAGCAAAGAGTTTGATAACTCCTTTATATAGTCGGTGATGCTCCTTTTGATCTACGTAAGATTCATATTGGATTGATGAAAAATGAGATAGATCTTTTGGAGGTGGTGTAATGGATATTTCTCCATATTTAACCAATTAGTGATCTTCATTTTCTCAATACTTATTTCAGAGCACTAGATATTTTCTACCATGCAGATGCACAACCTTGTAATTTCAAGACCAATCTTGTTGTTGGGGAAGTCCATAGCTTCAAAGAACCTCCCAACGATAGTGATCTAGTCGAAGTCATGAAACTTATGAAGCTTGGCTTGATGCAAAGAACCTATTAAGATCTTACAAGTATCTTTCATCAAGCAGAGGAAGATGAATCAGCCTTTGATTTAGAGCATGATGGTGGCAAAGGGTTGATGAGGTGATCAGAAGATGCAATCAATGACACATCAACCTCCCAATCGATCCTCTAAGGTGGTGATCATGGCCAACCACATGATCAAGCTCTACCTATAATTGCACTATCTGTTCTCGTAATTTTTTGGATCTCCAAGTCTTGGATCTCTCTCTAACATTGGGACATGAGGGTGCTTTGGCAAACTATGACTTCAATGTCGATATAAAATAAATACCACATGTAAATCGGAACTCACCCTGATAACAAAATTGGATACATAATGATGATTCTTCTTGAAGAATAAGATCTACTCAACAATGGAATAACAACATAGGAGAAAGCAATTATAAACAACTCTCCTAGAATAATAAAGAAGAGAACTTGCAATTTTATTGGATTCAATATACTTTTTACAAAGTTAGGCACCCCTATTTATAATTATAGGATACTTTGAACTTATCCACAAATGTGTCCACATTTGTTTCTTGCTGAAAAAGGTAGAATAATTTACATATAAAGAAAAAGGAATATCTAATATATGCTTTGATTTGATTTGATGCAAATATAGAAATTTGTTACAAGAATAAAAAAAATGTTCATAATATGCCTTTCAATTGGATAAGATCTCCAATTGATTTTGATGTCAGATCCTTCCAAGTTTGTCTAGATTTTATTAGTATCAGCCTTATTTAATTAGATCTTTAGGATTATGTTATTTTATAGCAATTTTTGAGAGCTGACGTAGGTCCAGATACAATATCAAATCTCTTTTGTTCCTTTCGTTAGCTTTCAATATGTATTGGTTCAAATATATGCTAGCCCAAGTCGAACTAAGGCCATGCTCGGAAAGATACCTGCCATATAAAAAAGTATCAGCCTTACCAAATAATATAAATGGGGTTGACGATTGCACTAATATTTTTTTAAAAAAACATCGAGCACTTTGTCATGGAAGTTGAAGAAAAGGCCATAACAGAGGAAGAGAGAACATTTGACTGGTAAATAGTGATATGGAAAGCATGAATGATGTTTTTTTGCCTTCTTTTGTTTGGTTGGGTGGCGGGGTGGTTTCCATCAGGCGCACACAAAATATTAGATGCGGACAACAAAGCACCTAATGTAAGAACCCACTTCATTTGGGCTGGTGCGCCGGCAAGTCCATAGGCCCAGCCGGCTTCAAATAAAATGATTCAAAAAAAAAAAATCGGAATAGGGGATCGTAATCCCTTGCCCGAATGACTGCCGATGAGGTGCTACCAAGGGAGGCATGGCCAGTGCGAAAGGCCGACGGCCGCTAGGGACTGTTGCAACTGGTAACGGCCAATAGGTGTCGTCATTCGTTCGAACTTATCCCCTCTCCCAAACATCTATTTAAACCCCTCTTCTCCTCAATTGACCCATCGCCCCTCACCTCCCCACCTCCTTTTCCAGTGGCCGGCGTGCCACTTCGACCAAATACAGACGCCCGACGCACCTCCATTTTCTCTTTAGTTCGAGTGCACTACTCCGAGAGCCACCTCCTCTCCTATCGTTGGGTTCTACTAGAAAACGCCACAGTCGGCTGAAGAGCACCTTCTCTACCCCCTCGCCATTAAGTTCCCTACCGCTTCCTTGGGCCTTGTGGGCTTCCACCGGGTAGCTAGGGGACGTTGTTCCTCTTCCTTTCTTTCCTCATTTTGGGCCGAGCACAGTCATTCCCATTGGCTGTCGTCGGCCGCTCTCCACCACCCCACCCGCCTCTAGCTGCCGCCTTGCCAGACCACCCTGATCAGCCAAGTCCTCCTCCTTTCTCTATTCATGAAGTTGAGGATTTGGATCTCAGTAGAAGGAAGAAGAAGAGAAGGAGAGAGAAAGCCCATCTCTCTCTTTCTTTCTCTAATCTCCCTATTTCTCTCTCTTTCTTTATTTTTTTCTCCCTCTCCATGAGCCCTAGAAGAGGGTCCTGGCCACCTCAATAGACCTCTGGTCAACCCTTAGTAAAAGAGGACCTTGAATCATGCTTGTTGTTGCACGGTGTGTTGGCCCTTACTCGGATCCTTGCTGGGTAACACTAAACTTTATCATCACTAATCTCTATTGTGTTACCAGTGCCATGATCTAATTCTTGTTTCACGAGTTGATTCGAGATAAGTAGTAGAAGGCATTTGGGGGCCTAGTGATGGACCCTAGTGGACGTCGGTAGGCGGTCTAGGTTGCTAGTCGACTGTTTGTTTTTTTTATGATAATCGAGTTTGATTTTGTAGAGAAAGAGTCATCTATGCAAGAAGTTTCTGATCGGGGTACTCTGTACCCCAGCTCGTAGATCATGAAGTGGGTCAGTGATTGTTATGTTTAGTCTGTCTTCGATAGAGGTAAGAATCCCTCTACTTGGTCACCAATATATATATATATATATATATATATATATATATATATATATATATATATATATATATATGTTTATTAGTTTGAACCATTGGATTTGCATCATGAAATCTACATTATAAGATTTGCAATTTGCATGATGATATTTACATCGATAGATCTGGTTTGGCATGTGATGGCATATTTTATATGATTTTCAATACAAATATACTTGTATGGTTATTTTACGTATTAGATATGCTTGTATGGTTATTATACGTAGTAGATATTGAAAACATGATTATGTGAACAATGATGCCTTAAAATTAAGGAAAATGCACTGTGTAAGTAGAAATTGATTTGACAAGAGTAACATATAAATCAAATTGATAAGATATGGTTTGGACTAATCTTATCATGGGATTGTCTCCACAAGTTTATACATGAAATAGCCTCCACGAGCTTATGCATGGGATAGCCTCTACGAGCTTATGCATCGAATAGTCTACATGGGCTTACGCGTGGGATAGCCTCCGTGGGCTTATGCGTGGGATAGCCTCCACATGCTTATACGTGGAATTTTGTTTAGCAATCTTGGATTAGGTCATGATCTTGGTTAGTCCAAAGCTGAAAAAATAGTGCTATGAAACCTGAAAATTAAGTTAATGAAAAACGAATTACATGACATAAAAAACTATTATTGAACAATTGGTTAAATTTTATATATATATATATATACATATATATATATACATATATATATATATACATATATATATACATATATACATACATATATATATATATATACATACATATATACATATATATATATATACATATATATATACATACATATATATACATATATATATACATATATACATACATATATATATATATATACATACATATATACATATATATATATATACATATATATATACATACATATATATAAATATATATATATATATATATATATATATATATATATATATATATATATATATATATATATATATGCGCATGCGCGCGCTTTTTTGATAAGATGGGCTTATGTGCATATTATTTATATGAGTTTTCCGAGTATTGATATGGCATTTATTTTACCTGGTATTGTTTGTTTGATTATTGTATTATTACTTGTAGTGCAGCGGTTTAGAATTCTTACTAGACTGGAAAAGCCCATATACCAAAATCTTGGCCAATATGATAAATCCAAAGTTAGTAATCATTTAAAAATTATTAAATTTGAGATTTACTAACTAGAATATCAAATCAATGAATTACAATTTGATTGGAAAATATTGGATTATATTTTTGATATCATATAAATCAATATAACAGGGTTATCTATTTTTCTCGGCCAAAATAAAAAGAGCTGATATTTTCTATTTTCTGTATGGGTGTCGTATCCAAACCAAGATCGTGGGTAAAAGCTGCAGTCCCTTCAAGTCACCAAAGTCAACAAGGTAATTGTTCCACCTGGATGGTAACTAAGCCAGAGCATCTTGCATTATAGGAAATGAAAGCTCAGAAGTAATTTCAGCAGTCCCTACCCTCATTGCCAGCTGCAAGTCTGCATGCAAAGAACAAAGATGACAAAGAACAATGATGACTCCCACATAATTGAAGCTAAAAGAGAATCTCAAGTTCCTTTAGTGTTTTCCCCCAAAATAGGTTAGATTAGTGATCTAACAACGTCCAATCATGCACTTACTGCGCTTTAAACATTTAATTTTGATTGAGCAACTTATGAACACATGTTATAAATCTTATTGGAAAAAAGCGAAAAAAAAAGAGAAGAATTACTGCCCTGTGGTTAAAGGGAGAAAGCAAGGAAGGAACCAGCTTTATCCTTAAGCTTTAGCCCTCTCATACAGTCATCTTCCTTGACTTGGGGTTAAAGTCAGATTCCATTTCCTTTTAAAAGAGGAAGCTGTTGGAATTTTTGCAAAGCACTCAATGCTCAACATGGGTTCTCATCATCTCCATAAGCCTTGGCATGCTCTAATTGAATGGCCTTCAGCACCACTCAATACTCTGTGATCTCACTCCAATCTTATGATATTTGGCTCCTTCAACTTTTTCAATAAAGAGACTTTCCAATTTGATGCAAGAAAAGCAACAGTTAAATCATATGCTTCTAAGTACCTTCAGAATTAAGCAATCAGTTGTTAACAAGTAGAAGCAGAATCACCAAGCTCGTCCTTTTGAACTCTCCAAACATTTGACTTCAGTAATATAACTCTCGTCATTGATGAGTTCATAGATACCTGTTCCACTATAACTTTCGAAAAGATAAAGAGGAAGTGAACAATGTTTTATTCAAATCAACTGACACAGATCACCTTAAAAAGCAGATTCCAAATACCCAGTGAACAAGGCATGCAAGTCTACTAATACAATCACAGCAGCCAGAAATTTTCACTCACCGAGAAGACAAATCATATACAGAGTAGCGAAGGTTCACATAATGCAGTCCAACAGTACTTCAGCGCACTTCCTATCCTCCCATGAGGACATCTTGATGAAAAAAATTCTGCAGACACACATGCCAGATGATTATCATGTTGACTCTGCTCCACTACTCCATCTGACTGAGAACATCATCCACAACATCACAATGCCATGTGTAATATAATACTGTTCCCCTTCAGCTTCTTTTCTTTCTTCAATCCTCGCATTTTTTAGGTTATGTTTCTTGAGTAGTCCATAACTGAAAATGCAATAGATGTATCACAGCAAGCTCTTGCAATGAATATGTAATAGATCTAATAGAGGGTTTAAGATGATAAAATTTTCCAATAAACTATTATTATCTGCTCCAAAAACAAAATCATGAGATGATTTTTTTTTTTTCTGCCCAAGTACTCTTTCAGAAGAACAACAAATTAATAGCTATCATTTCCAGGTCGTCAAGTCAGGTATAAAATCAGTTCAAGCAGATCGTAATGGCAGACAAGACACTGGGATTGTCAGCACCATCAAACAACTAGGACAGACAATTCATCACATCTCATGTGAGGTACAAGTGAACATTGATAACTGGACAATCATTTTTCCATGTCCCTATATTAATATGTAACTCCACGAATTCCTTCAATGACAGATGCTGAGGTACAGCTCGATGGATCGATCCTTGCATGCAACAACAATGGCTGTGCTAGAATTGTTGGGGAAGCATTCATGGAGCACAAAACTTGTTATAGTGCTTGCAGCTGTGGCGACAAGCTTTGGGGAGCTTTGGCTCATCATGCAGCTATATCCTACTAATCCTCTGGCCTTATCAATAGGATTAATAAAAGGGCTGAGGAATAGGATACAAGTCACCAAATCATTGGAGCAAAAGCTCAAGGCTTTCAGGTATCTTGTTGAGAAAATGGTCAGCGTGACAAAATGCATGGTGGAATTTGAAATGCTTCCAGTGCAATACACAACCCTAGATTATGATGCAGTGGCTGCGATGAAGACTCAAATCCACCAAGCTTCCTACTGGGTAATCAGAAGTTCAGTGGCATGCGCCTCCCAGATCACTAGCTTGGCAGCATTGGGCTTCGAGCAAGTGCATGTTCTTTCCCTGATCTAAAAGATATGATCTTTCAAATTTGATTAATCACCTCCATAAGAGAATGATAATATTTTTGCAGCATATAGATCATGGAGACCACACCAAAGGAATTTGGTCCAGTGGTTGGCAACCCTCTCCAAAAGGCTTGCTCTTTGTAGAGGTCCAGGGTTTCAAACCCTGGTGGTGGCATTATTTTAGCACTGTGTTTCTCAAAAGATCATGGAGATCATTGTTCTATTAGTAATAGAATACTGTTCTGATCATAACTAGAAGCAACTGGCATGCCCTCCCCTATGTTTAACATGTAAGAACAAGTATGAAACAAGATGGATTTAATAGTATTAAATCAATTTTACAGGCACACAAGTACCATAACTGCAACATGGGAACTTTGGAGTTCAGCCCGTAAGGTCGGCGACATGGACATTTTTTTAAGAAAGCAACTCGATATCTTTCATCAACAAATAGGTAATGCATCATCATGACTTTTATTGGTAAATGCATTATTTGAAAGATAAACTATTTATTGACTCTAAACCACATTCTATGGACAGAAATTTTTACATGAGAAAAAGAAACACTAAAGAGGCCTCAGCTATTCATAGATCATGTTATAATTATAGCATTGATAGTTGTTGCACTCGATAATGGATCTATTTTCCACATAGTCCTATTCATAGATCATGTTATATTTCTGGCATTGGTAGTTGTTGCACTCGATAATGGATCTATTTTCCACATAGTCCTATATTTTGTATGTTTTGTGCCTTCTCATGGACCTGACAGCTGTAGACAATGAGTGCTAGCAACCTAGCTCAAAGCCAAGTATGATGGGAAAATGGGCTAGAAGCATAACTCGTAGAAATCATATGCCTTTGAAATGTCAGCCCAGAGTAGCTTAAGAATGAGATGAACCAAAAACCTGCCCAGCCAGTGGTTACCTAAGAACATAATTGAAGTATGAAATCAATTAATTTGTTATCTGATGATGAAAAGATAAAGAAATAGGGTGTTCATTTTTTGATTCCTTTACAGAATTAGTGATTTCGATGACATGTGACTATAAATTGCCAATATGGTGGAGTGCTTATCACACAAAAAGGGGGAAAATGAAATTGAACAACATTTTGTTAAACTAGAGACAACAAAACTCGAGTATTTTAGTTAGATAAAGATCTAAATAATTGTCATACTTCAAGAACACCTAAAGTTATTTTCACTTGCCACATACTTTTAGGATTGCTGTATTGGACAAAAGTAGCCGAATTCATTGAATTATGTCATCCATGCTAAAATCATTGATACTAATAGTCGGTCAAAGATTAAGAAGACTGTAACTATAAAAGCTTAATCATCATGCTAAATTACCATTAATCCTTTCAAACTTAGACTGTTGGTGTAATAAGGCAAGAAGAAGTTCGAGTTTTGACTTTCAAAAATTCAAAAGATTATAACAGAATTTTCCTCTCCAAAAAAAGGGTTATAACAAATTTCAGCATATTAGTTTGAGAATATAAAATATAAATCTACTGACCTTCCTTGTTTGACCAATCAACAAGATGGTCACTATACAACTAGATTTCCGGTATGAGGTTGACACAAGAATTGGAAACAAAAGAAAGGAAATTTTCTCATGATTACATTGAGTAGAACTAACTATTCAAGCACAAAGATAGAATATCACTGAAGATATTAGGTTAAAACAACCTACTTATAGACAATTTCTTGAGTTAGGATGGTCATTGCAAATTTTAATCAAGTTACATAGTTATACCGTATAGGTTATTTGACTATTCAATTTATGTTGTATTTTGATTTAAAGTAGTTTGCCTGAGTTTTTTCATATCACATTGAAAAGATGAGAAACAGTCTAATTGATGTATACAATCTGCAAGTAGGCAAACTTATATTAAACAAAAGTAAGAGAAATGAACTATTTAGTTGATCCTAGTGGTAACTGAATTTTGGTTGAGTCCTTCAGTGAGCATTAAATTACACATAGCTAAAGTTGATATGAGTACTACTTGCATTTAAAAGCATAGGCATTGCAAAATTCTAGGATTTTTTTTACTTTCGTGCCATTGCTTATAGACTTACGCCCACCCTCTTTTGTTCGTGTGACTGCAACAGAGAAGAACATAAATTCAGGTCTCTCGCATCTGTTCGAGGAGGCTCATCTTGACAACCAAAAAGTTCTAAGCACGTTATTTGCGCTAAAGGATGACTATCCACTCAGGGATTATCAGTCACAAGAAAAGGTTAGTACAAATCAAGGTTTTACATCCCCCCCATAACAAGCCCCGTATTGGTACCCTCACTCTTAGTATGACATAGTATGGAACGACACTGTACCAACACATGGTATAGGTGCTAATTCAGCAAAATATTCATACCATGTGTTGGTACGGTATGATATCGAGCCTCAATACTATTCAGTTCCACAATGGTATGCTAAGATACACCCAATAGTGGGGCAAGACAGGTGGGTACTAAAAAACCATGGTACAAATAAAACATTATTATGTATTATACTATTTTTAGGTTGCCCTGTATTATATAATATGAACATGTTTATTGTAACTTTTACTGTCATATGGTGAAGTTAAGGTTTTGTATATTTCCATGAGTTTCTGTCTAACCATTTAGTTCATCTGTTGCTTCTGTTATTGAACATTATATATTATTATACACCAAGTTGGTGATTTCCTTTATGCTGATTGTGTAGGTTGGTGTGGTTGTCCTGAGAAACAAGGAGGTTATACTCTTCATATCAACTCTAACAATAAACCTAGAAAAGCTTCTTCTTATCATCCAACAACTCCAAAATCATCCTCAAAATGGGTCAGAAAAACCCTTTGTGATTGTTTGGGTTCCTATAGTTTTCTCCATACCATGGTCTAATGCTGAAGAGAGAGCTTTCAAAAAATTGGCTAACATAATCCCATGGTATTCTCTGTATGAGCCATCAAAACTGAGTTTATCTGTCATAAAATTTATCAAAGAAGCATGGCATTTTCAAGGCGGTCCAATCATGGTGGTTCTGGATTCCAAAGGAAAGGTTACATCTTTAAATGCCATGGATATGATATCAATTTGGGGGCTAAAGGCATATCCTTTTTCAGTTTCAAGAGAACGAGAGCTTTGGGAAGAACAAAACTGGACAATTGAATTTCTACTTGATGATATTGACCCCCTTATATCCTACTGGGTATACTTCTATACTTACTTTTGGAAATGTTAATTATATTCTTTTTTTATATCATTTATATTATCCTAAGCACATATGATTTTTTGGTATTATAGCTAGTCATATGACAATGCTTTAAACTACAGAAACAACTCTATGTAAATGTCTCCATATTTTAACTAGGGTTCATATAAGATCAATCTTTTTTAGGAATAACATGTACCTATACAAAAGTTTTCCCTGAGTTGTAGAATTCATGTTTCTAACTGTATTCCTATGCTTGTTTTTTCAACATAATTAATGTGAATTTTATTGAAGGCTTATATATTGCATTTGTTGCATGACATGAATTAAGCTCCATTATCTATAATTTCCAAGAGCCAAGATGTTTCATAGAGGTACATAGATACAAGATGTTTGCATAAGAATAGCAGCTTCACCCATCTAAAAAGGATACTGTAATAGCCCAAGACCTCACCTAAAAAAGGCTAACCACAAGGTTATTATTTGGGGTCTTTGGCCCTACCTAAGCACCCAAGACCACTTCAACGCATACAAATGTGGGACTAAAGACATTTACACGGGTTCTCGCACACTCCTCCTATTTAAGCCCTGTTATAGTCAGCAAGGAAGGGTCCAATCAGAAATAGGAACACTATGATTGAATTGTCAGCCCAGCAAAGATTTGGGCTACAATGTCCCCCAGCCACACATGGTGTTTGTGATGGGACTCTTCCTCTAGCAAGGATGCAAAGGCTTAAACAATAGAAGTATACGAAGACTCACATCGGCAACAGTTTAGTCCCTCGTTAGGTGTGTATTGGAGAGTACTTAAGCAATGCCAACAACCCGATTTAATAACTTCTAGCTAGCCTTTTTGGGTAAGGACATGGGTCGTTAAAATTGGTATTAAAAGCGAACCTAGTCCATAGGTTTTATGTAGCTACGGGATACTGTAGCACAGCCTTTTTGTTGCTGACCATTAGTACATCCAACCCACAACCATAAAAACTCATAAATCCAAGAAGGAGGTCACTATTATACTTCCTATTCCCATTCAAAGTCGATTCTAACAACCTTTTCTACTCCAACAATAGTATCTTTTGAGTTGCAATGGATGTGATTAGACTACGATGAGCTAGTAGTCATGCCTTCATGTCAAAGGATTGCTAGATATTTCAAAAATAAGTTTAAAACAGATACTATTATTTTAGGAGTGTTTCAATCTTAACCATTCAATACGGAGAAAAACCCACATCATAGAATAAGGAACATTCATCTACAGTTAAAGAAATAATTGCCTTCAGGTACAGAAAATACCAAGGTACGCCATACCAGTCCGAACCAGACAGTAAAGGGCGTACCATACTCTACCAGTTTGGTACCAATACCTGCTATGAGTGGCGTACCGGCACTTGGTATGCCAACAAAATTTTGTACCGTACTGTACCGACACTATGCTAGTGTAGCATCAATATGGGGTCTAATACTAGGACAACAAACCTTGGAAAAGACCAAAGCTCCTTTGGCAACCTGTAGGTAATCCTTTGATTGATTCTAACCTCATAACTTGCGGATTATTTCAAACATAAAGGGCAGGTGCATGTGTGAAAACATATTTGTTGCAATCTGAATACATAATCATGAAAGAAATCATGAAGGCATGTGCCATAATCTTTTTAAAAAACAACTTACAGTTTTCAACAAAATAAAAGTGATTAATACTTAGGCAAAAGAGTATTAAAAGGAGCATTAATGTTGAGGTGTTTAAACATATGGTTCGATTACCTATTATCTTTATCTACAAATATATATCAAAAGAATATATAGCAACAATCTCTATCTAGTCATCCATTTATAGAGGTTCAAACTCTCATGATAAGTTCTTGAGATGATTACACACCAACTGTAACTTATAGAAGAAAGACCAACATAAACCATCTCAATACCACCAAGTTATAAAACAAAATTAAAAATTAATGAAAAATTAAATTTAAATAAATAATAACAATCTTGACTAAATCCTAGCTATTGGATAGGTCTTCCTGTATAACACGGTCTTCATCGCCCTATGTCCCAAACCCAAAAAAAAGAAAAAAAAAATTGATTGAATATGTGCTGAATGTATCTTCATGATAATATAATATCACATAATGAGAATAAAAACAAGTAATTATTTATGCTCGCACTCCGCTGCTCATGTTCAATCTGTGTGCATACTTGCTAATCATATGGTTGCTCTACATTTATTTGCACATTTTTCAAAATCAAATAGCAATGTCCTCGCAACAATTTGAACAGAGTGCTATGTGGTTGAATGCCCAAACAGATTTTTCTTCGAATAATGCATTTAATGATTCTTCTTTAAAGAAAACATTTTTTTTAACATGTTGAATGCTCAAAAGTATTTGTTTCTTTAAAGAATACATAATCGATTTTATTGCATTTCAAATAATTGTAAAACTCTGCACTTCATAACAAATAAACAATTTTCTAAACCTTACAGCAAAACTTTACCATGAACTATTGCAATTTAAAATAAGCAAACTATGAGCAAATAATCTTATAAATTGAGTTTTTTTTTCATACAATTCAAACAACTAACATAACCCTACTACATAATATAAAAAAATTTAGAGCACTTTCTTTTTTTATCACTCAGGTAATAAAGAATACCAATTCCTAGCCGACAACCTCAAATTTAAAATATGAATAACTTTTTCTTTTAAATCGATAACGTTTAACCCACATTATTGTCAAATGTGTAAGTATTTGGAAAAACATGCATACAACTCTTAAAAAATAAATACTAGTAGAAACAATGAAGAAAGGCCAGCATACATATTCATTACTTTGTTTGGCTATGTTGATGGTGGATATTCAGTCTCATTCGCAATTATCACATTATGCTTCCTCTAACATGTAAATTTCTTTGAAACATAAACCATTATGGAGAATTTTGTTCAGTCAAACTAAATATGACATTGAATATTTGTCCTTTTGTTACTAGACATTAATATCGAGAATATTTGCAGATGCAAGATGGAAGAGTAATTTGCCTTTATGGAAGTAATAACATAGGTTGGGTCCAGGAACTCACCAACCAGATAAAAGACATTACCAAAGCTGGAGTTCTCTTAGAATTAATATATGCTGGAAGCAACTACGATGAAGATACAAGAGATATTTTAGCAACCATCATCAAAGAAAAGCTTAGCAGCTACTTGTCTCAGACAAAGATTCGTATCTTTTGGTTACGGTTGAATAGCATATTAAGTTCAAAACTCCGTCTTGGAAATACAGATAAGTCTGATTTCATTATGAGTGAAGCAAACTCTTTGTTGATCTTTAAGTCTGGCAAAAAAGGATGGCTACTTGTAAGCAAAGGATCATCAACTGAAATTATAAAGCTCTATGGAAACAAAGTCCTTGAACTTTTATCACTTTTTCCAGTATGGGGCCACAAAGTTGGTAAATGGGGATTCATGGGTGCCATCAGAAAAGCACTTGACCCTCCTTCGGTTATAGATCACTGCAATTACTATAGCATCACTCCCTATATTGAGGATTTGAAGGAAAACATATTACTATGCAAGAAATGCAAGTGTCCCATGGAAAAGAACTATATGTATCAGTGCAAGTTAAATACCTAATCCAGTCTTTTTCATGAATCTTTTAGCTACAAGTTCTTATTTGTCTGATATATAATACTATTTCTTTCTTTCGTTCAAAAAGCTAAGTTACTTGCAATTATCATGAGCTGGTTCCTTGTAGAAGGACAAATTGCTTTTATATTCTTGCTTTCTCGTATAGCGCCATGCTAGATTACTTCTTGAACAACAAAGCATAAAAAGTTCAGTTTAAACTTACCAACGACTCATACCCATATACACCCATAATATCTCACACAATATCTTTTCATCAGCAAAAATAAGCCCTTTATATGATTTTTTTGGTAGCTTTCAAGATATTATATTTCTAACCTATTAAAAAAAATATGAGTTTAATGTGTAATTTCCAATATTTGAAATATGTTATCAACTTGGCTACCATACACATTCTCCTAGAACATATATACTCAAGTTAAGACTATATTGTCATAGGAGCAAGGAATAGAAGATCAGTTTGAACCACCAAATTGGGATCCGACATCTTAATTTTGTTGACTTAATGTGGCTATGAAGGCAGAATCTGCAAACCTAAAGGTGCATATAGTAATAAGTTAAATCCTCTATTTGTTCTCACGCACTTGTGTCTATAAGAAAAAAGCGATTAAATTTAAAAAGAACAAAAAATGAATTGGAAAAGAATAACAAAATGACGATGAATGAACATAGATATATAAGTAAGGCATTAAGCCATATATGCATCAAATGTCTATATTTGAAGAGGACTGCATCTCGAAAAGAAAATATTTAGTAAAAATTTACAAGAATAAAGAATGACGAGTATAATTATGCTGTGCTACTACAAAAGTAATATAGTATAGACATAGGAGATGTAAAAGGTAAAATGAAAGTTAAGGGACAATATATAGCCTATATTCCATATATAATGGAAATTCTCGTGCAACCCACTATTAATGATTTGGCCGACTTCACGTGAGTGGATGTGAGAATGAAAATCACGCATGTGGGATGATGGAAGATAAAAAAAACAATGTGCCAAGCAAGATGATGGGAAGATAAAAATACATGTGCCATGCAATATGATGGGAAGATAAAAATCTGTGTGCCATACGAGATAATAGGAAGATAAAACACCATGATGCCCCACGTTTTTATGGAGCCATGATACTCCATGCCCAAGGAAAGAAGGAAAGTGCATGAAAGAGGGGAAATAAACTCTTTGGCTTCTCCCACTCATCAAGCATGTGATCAAGGTCTGCAATCTCGATACTAGATACTGTGTTTGTACCTTATCGGTTCGATATGGTACGGTACGGCACATCTCTGTACCAAAATAGCTCTCTTATTCATTTTCTCAATTTTCATCTCGGTACGCCTTGATACAGATTGGTATACACCTTGGTACGCCTCGATACAGGTAGTACGAGGCTTGTATCGACTTGAATATGTGTTTCGTACCGATTTTCTCCCAGTACAGTATGCTCTGCAGTACGACAGATTGCATGTGATCATGGTCATCTAAGTTATTTGGTAACATGTATCGAACGTAATAAGAGTTAGAAACATTTAAAAAGAAAAAAGGAAGAACAATCTATCCTAAATCTAATTGTAGATGAAAATATAGAATGAAATTTACATTTTTGCTCCACGTGGGTGGAGATATCTGCTGCTAGCTCCTCATGAACACCTCCAAGGCCAATGCTGCAGTGCACTTCTGAAGCAGCAACTCTCCACAGGTCTTTGTCCATTGTAAGGTTTTAATAACAACATCATCCTATTATAATGGACACCACCGAATCTGTTATTGACCACTATAATGGTCGATTTTGCGCAAAATATTCTAGATTGAGATTATTTGGGCTTAAACTAATAGTTATAATGATTATAATTTATCACTATAACATGACGAAATGATGGTCATAATGGAAATATAGTGGGAACCTGAATGAGTGCTTTGAAAACCTGACTGCTAATAAAACCAGAAAGTTGCAAAGTTATCGGTCACTGGTTACCAGAAACGAACCATGATGTCGATAATAAATAAATATATTATTTAATAACAATAAAAATAACAGTATACATAAAAAATCTAAACAATATATTCATAATCACTTACCCAGCAAATTCAGTACTCTTTACGATCATATTATATAGCTAGCATACATAGGAAGTATAGAATACCAAATTAATTAAAGGTACTCTTTACCGTAGTTAATTAAAGGTTTCATCAAGTAACGACTACCAAATGTTCTTATTTTCAAGGAATAAAAAAAACTCTACTAACAATCAAACTAGAACTAAGTAACGACAATCCTCATGAATAAAACCATGGTTATATGATATCATAAATTAGAAGCTTTAATATAATAAAAGTATGCAATTCCTATCGATATTGACAATCCTAATGAAGTAATGAATACTTGCAATTGCTATACTAAACAGCTTGCTAGAATTTCCTAGAAAAATCTAATATCTTACAATATGACAAAATCATCAAGAAAAGAGACAATTACATGGTTCAACAGGAAATCACTGAAATTGGCTTGACCAAACTTAATTTTTCACTGAAGAACTTAAAAACTTATAAACCGAGGATTGCATGGCGTGACAAGAGCATGGGTAGGGGTGACCTGGGGCTGCTGATTGCCACCGCGTGTCGACCGGAGCTCGAGGAAGGAGAAGGGGGCGGAATCGAGCGAACACCAAATCCCGCACTCCTGAACGGCTCGATTTATTTAAAAAAGATTTCTAAGCGGAATTCTAAAACCAGACCGCGTAAAAACCTAGACTGGTTTAAACAGTTTATTAGTTTAACCACCGGTTTGAACGCTTTTTATAAAGTAAAAGCTCGTTTTTTCCGTGAAAAGGTTTTGGGGATTCATCCGAACCGCAAACCTGTCTCGTTGGTGGTCTAACCGGTTAACAGACCGGTCCGGTTCGAGTTTTAAAACTTCAGCGGATCGATGTAGAAGAAAACCAAAAATATATTTTGATCAAATAAAAATTTATTTATTTCCAGTTGTACAAAAAAAATAAAATTTATAAAATTATTACATTCCATGATTGGTGTAAAAAGTAAGTAGATGACATTATACAGAATAACCATCATATGAAGGTTATAATTTACATAACATTATTAAAATACACAATATAACAGATTTTCTCCAAATTTTTCATAACATTATAATAATCTTTCACCATGTTAGCATTGATCACATATTTAAAATGACAATCATTTTCAAGCAATAGTGACTCTCGGAAGAATATTTATTGTAACATTTATTTTCTATGTATACTTTGCAACTATAATTAAAAATGTATTCGGTACAAGCATATCAAATTCTTTTGAATACTTGTTCTCACTTTTCATTGTTATATCATTTTTTTTTTGTTTATTTTTGCAAATAACTAAAGCAACAAATGTTTGCTTTGTGTTTTCTAAATTATATGGAACCCGGTGTTGCGTTTTACGCATCAATCATTTCTTTGTTCGGCATGATGAGTAGCTTCTAAGGACATAAAATTCTCATTAATCATCCAAGAAATGACAAGGTACTAGGCATTGCTCATTTATCACTGAAATGTAGAAAATTTTATTTCTTGAACCATAGGTCCATAACAAAGACAAATTAGATTACTGGAAACAACTCACAAGAACAGTGATCTCACATGTGAGGAGGACCACAAGACACTTCAAACATTACAAACACACTTTATTTAGGCCTACAAGAAAAGCTTGCCTTCGAACCACACACATTCAAACTTCCAAGGTAGTCCTGGCCTAACGACAATCTCAGTCATTGCAGCAGCGATACAGGATGAATTTCTCCATGGGACGCTTGCATTGGGCACAAATCACCTGATGCTTGATCCGGCCATTGTCGCCGGGGAGGATGAGACGAGTGCAGTGCTCATGGGTGTGGTATGGGATCAATGCATTTGTCAGCGCTGGAATGAATCCTTCAGTCTCCACAGTTTCCTTCCATGCGTCGAACTGCGTCAGGCAGTCCACAAGCTTCTTCCCCTGGGACTTCACCATCTCCACCGAGCCCCGGCTTATGACGGCCCAGCCCTCGTCGCTTCCGTCGAAGCTGAGCATGGTCATCACCTCCTGCATGATGGTGTCATCCTCAATGCTTTTTCCATGCTGCATCTTGGAGTGCCACATGCTCTCCAGCCTCACCCAGAAGAACCACACCATCACCGGGTCTTGCCAGTAGCCACTGAGCTTCTCCGCCGCGATCACCCCCACGGCTTTCTTCACTCGCTCCTTCGGATTGCTCTTCCCCACATACACCATCTCTAAGGGGATTTTTGCCTCCTGCGCCACCCTCCTCAAACTTGTAGCAAACCTCCGAATCCAATCGATGTCCTCGCCGCCATACAGGCAAACATACCGGCCTTCTCTCACCTGCCATGCATAGAGTAAATTGAATATGAGAGCAAGGTACGTACGCTGTTTTGATACCAAGCTCCATACCAATACCAATATTATTACTATATTGATATGGTACGGACTGGTTTGATATACTGAGTGTCAATTCACTCTCTATATCATATACCGTTATCGAACCAGTACGGTATGATATATTTGCATAATAGAATGAGATTTTGAATTCATACCCATGTTAGTATCACAGGATCGATTTCGTCGGCGAGGAATTCAAGCCGCCAAGTCTCCTCATTCCAAAGAGCTGCCTCCCTATTGCTGGTAAAAGGGAAGGCTAGAGTGCCCCATATCCACATCATGTGGAGGGCATTAGGATTCACTACCTTTCCCTGAGGATCCAACACCACTAGCAGAGGCTTCTTCTCGAAGTGCCACACATCCCTGATGTATTTGATCACAGCTCGATCGAGCAGCGAAGGGTGGTGCATTAAGTACCATGGCATCATGGATGCCAAGCGATTGAAAGTCTCCTCTCTGCCGCTGTTCCATGGGATGTGCCTATCAATGACCGGTAACCAGACAATCTCATAGGGCCTCTCGAGCTTCCCTTGATGTGTATCGTTGTATATCTGAACGAGAACTAGGAGTTCTTCCTGGGGAATGTCGAGGTCCGAGATGAACAACATAACGATCTTTCGTCTCAGCATATCAACACCAACTCTTTTCTTTCTAGTACCATCAGAGAGGGGAAGATCATCCTTTGACTGCATTAATGCCCTAAGGATCTTCAAGTTATCAAGATGGGCAACTTCGAAGAGACGCGCAAGTGTTTGGTAAGTCTCGATATGCTTCTTCTCATCTGCATCAACGGATAAGATGTACTTTCTAAATTAGAAGGAGCACATCATGTTTAGGATTCACAAAATCAACAGGTTAAATCTACTTTAGCTGAAGAATTTTAGAGCTCCAAATGCGAGGATTTGCGGGCGTGTGTTTATTCTCACCTCAGTTATACACTAAATAGATTTTGGATGCTTATATAGAGCTAAAAATCCAAATAATACCTTCCATCTAGCCTTTTGAGTGAGCTACTGAATTGTTTCAAATAATATCAGAGTAGATCCAGCCCATAGCCTATATGGACTACAAGACACAGGCTCATCGAGGTTGACTACGAGCCGATTATGGTGCTTATAATTAGATCTGAATTGATTTGAATCTTGGTGAGGACGTCGGACAGAAGCGGGGGGAGTATGTGAGGATTCGTACGGACGTGTGTTTAGTCCTACAACAGCTATACACTGAGTAGATCCTGAGTACTTATAATATAGGATCAAGAAACTCAAATAATACCTTTCAGCTAACCTTTATAGGTGTGGTATGGGTTGTTGTTACATCAAATATGCTCTTAGCTTAAATCAAGAGAATATATTTAGGATTTAGGTACTAACCTATATGGTGATGGCACAAGGCAAGTTGCTTAGTAAGGTGCCTATGAATGTTGCTAACTTTGTGAGCTAAACTCGACAATTCCCATGCCTCAGTGGTGGAGCTGATGTACCTGTGAAAAAAAATAAGAATAAAGAGAACAAAAGTTAGAGGTTATTCTGAGTTTTCTGTTATTGATGCAGGTAAGAGCATGAACTTACTCATGGCCAAGGCCTACGAGCATAATGATCTGAGAGGAACAAGCTACAATACTTCTAATGGTCCAGTAGACAGCAGTTGGGATATGGGTCATGGCCATCGACATGTCAGGGGATTCAGGGGAGATATATTCTGAGGGGAGCTCCTTGAACTCAACAATGCACTTTGTAACATCCACCATGGCCTTGATGAGGTTGTTAATGGCGTCAAATCTTGGCTTAAGAAGATGGGTGTGCTCAAAAATGTCAGGGAGCTGCTTAAGTAGTGACACAGATTTCGCCAGGGGATTGATGGTATGAAGCTGGGCTGTCAGCCAGAACTCCCCATAGGTCACTGCAAAAGCTGCTAAAACTAGGATAACCTTTGCGTCCCATGCATAGTTCGACAACGTGTGCAACAAGGCGATCGTCGTTGCATGGGCATCGCCACCGCTCGTGCACTTGTACGTAATCTATAACAATATGGTGGAAGAAATAAAATAATAAATGTATGCTGTTACCCAAGACTTGTTGCATAGATTTTCCAGATAATGATCTTGAACTAAGATGTGAGAGCAGGCAAAAGACATCTTATCAGTAGAATTTCTCTGAAATCTCACCAAATTTAACTAGCAATAACCTAGTTTAATGCTTGAAGAGAGAAGAATGCTGGAAAAATGGTAGGGAACGGAGAACAATCTCAAAAAATATAAGTTAATGTGATATCTACGGATAAAATTTATGGTTTGGTCATGAGGTTAATTTCATTAACCTCAGCAGCAATCCTGTGAATGGGGTACGCGAGGGCTTCGAGCATTCCAACAACTGCAGCATGATGCGCTCTGTCTTCCATAACCTCCAAGTGAGTGTGCGGCGTCTGCACACCAAGAAGAACAACGACAACAACAGTAAAGTTTGTGAGCTTATTGTAAGGATGAAGGAAGAAAGAGCTTTGCTACTTGCTTCTATTGTTGTGTCAGCAGTGCTGCCGCATGATTACAGTGTTTTCACAATGCCAACAGGATTTCTTGTCTGTATTCTGATATGATCTACATGTGGGTAAGCTTCATTTCTAAAGGAATTGCCAAAAATTTTTAGTTCTGACCTATGATGAATTCTCAAGGTGGCAGGCAGGACAGGGAGATTAAGACAAATGCTAGTCTTAATCTTGGACCTGTCAAAAATTTTGCCCTATTTTAGTTCAAACCCGATCTGCTCCATTTGAAATTTGAACAATTTTAGATTTTCAATCCCACGATCCGATCCGACCCGACCTAAATCTGTAAAATTATTTGAGCCTACGAAGGTGCAAACACAAGTTCTGAAGCCATGGATGGGTTGATCCGAAGAAAATCCGACCCGGACCCGAACTAAACCCAAATTTTTTGGGTTGGGTTCGGATTATACATGGATCCGACCCAACCGAAATAATTCATTGGATCAAAAATTGTAACAGTGGACCTGACCCGACCTGATCCGATATTCAATGGGGTCGGATCTGGGTCCAAAATTAGGACTAGAACAAAAAACCAAATTGGATCAGGGTCACTCATGATCCGACCTGACCCGACCTATTTGTACTTCTATAAACAATATGATTCCTCAAACATCCAAGGACAGCAAACTCAGCTGAACTCATCAGTCATGAACCAGCAAATGCTTGATAAGTGGTGGTGCAACATGATTACTAAAAATTCTTATGATCTTATATTTTCATGCCAACTAGTTTTATATTAGCAGTTTTTTATAATTTACATTAATATATATATATATATTTATTTATTTATTTATTTATTTAAGAACTAGAATGGAGAAGCCTGGCCAAGTTTGGGACGAGGGCAGAACTAGAATCTAGGTCATTGGTACCTAACCTCCAAAGAGTTTACGAGTAGCAGTTGCTCGCCCTCAATCTACTTAAAAGTTAATACTTCTTAATTTTCTTTTTAATATTTTTAAAATTTTATTTATCATAATATTATCTATTAATCTTTCTAAAATAACTATTTTTATAATTTATAACCCTTTTTCTAATTTTAGTCACCTGATCCATTGATTCAGCTTTTCACTTAATTGTATTCTAGCTTTACAAAAGTGGAAAAACCCATGAATTCCAAGCTCTATTTTGGCTCGGACTAGAATGGAAGAAACTTTCTTACATGGGCTGACAGGCGTGGGCTTTTTCGTTGATCCCTCTGGTCCAATGGCTTGACCACCTATTGGCCAATTGCCATCCACACATCGAGTTAAGTGACTGGGCCGAAGCCTAAAAATATAACTGTCTATATACATAACATGAGCTTTGTTTCATCACCATAATTTGATGGCTCAGCAGAACTTAGAGTCATCTAAAGGCCAATCTCAAAAAAAAGAAAAGAAAAAGAAAAAGAAAAATATATATATATATTGAATTTAAGGGAGCTTGTCAAATATACCTCTAAAATGGCAGGAGTTGCTCGTTGCATGATGTCCTCAATGAGGTACAACAACGACCTCACATCCACTTCACGGCCATCGGGGGAATGCGTTTCAAGGGTTTGCTTCATCACAATATTATCGTCCGACGATGAGAAGAGGTGACGCTCTCCCTTCATCAGTTGCATCTTCTGCATCTGCGCCGCCGCCGCAGCCGCCGCCGATGCTGAAGCCAATGCCGATGATGCCATTTCCTCAAGAATTGCTGCACAAAGTAAGGCCTCAAAGGCTGGAGAGTAGTAGCAGGGGCTCTGCAGCTTGGTTGCTGGTAGGGCACATATTAATAGAGCAAGTATAGAAGCATATGGAATAAAGCCCAAGTGAACCAACTACCTTGCTTCACGGCCAGGGCTTAATCTAGATCCCTTTGGCTAGAGCCATTCTGTTCGATCGTGGGGCACCCTTGCTGGTTCTTTCCAGTCTTAAAGTGATACCTCGTAGTTCGTGCCTCATAAGTCTAGCTTTGCTTTGCATGGTATGTAGCTAAAGGGTAAAGGCTATGTTCCACACAGCTCCTCTTGGAAGCTAGTATCTTCCAATTCCATTAAAGAGCTTGCGATCTTGTTGATCTCTAAGCCACGAAGAAACACAACCATGGAGATGAAAGGAGAGAAGCATGAGGGAAGTTTCAAGCATTTTTGTGCGTGTTTTCTGGGGTGAAGCAAAAGAAACATCATGTAATGGGATACATTCTTTTCTTATTGCTTTGACAAAGTGAGATCAGGCTTATGATGTTGGCTTTGAGATTTATTATTACTATTATTATTATTATTATTTATTTTTATTTTTTTTGGGTACAACGGCGGTTCATATTCTACGGGCATGGATGCGGCTAATAAAATTAGAAAACAAAAGACCAGATAAAGGACCGGACACTATGTCACAATCCATCCAAACGAAGTCTCCAGAATTGTGAAGTGCATAAGAAGCCATCTAGTCTACTGCAACGTTTGCTTCTCAGTAAACGTATATGACCTGATGAAAACCACACTCCTGCAGAAGTCTACGAATGTCGAGGAGCAGCGGCCTGTCCTTGCCTGTGCATCTCCGATTCCGAATCTAGTCAATCACCGTAGCCGAACCAAAACTATCAACCTGACCCATCCTATTTGGGTCGAGTTTAGGTCGAGGTTTCCTCCTGCCTTTTTTGGGTTATGGGTCCGTATGGGTTGATTTTTAGATCTGAAATGTTGAATGGGTCAAAGCTTTGACTCGGCCTAGTTCATGAAAATAAAGTTCTAATTAGATCAAATTAATTAGATTGAATTAAGTATTTTTTTTTAGATAAGATTTTTTTTGGATGATTACTCTTTTTCTTGGTATTAGTTTAAATAAAGGTTCTGTGAGGATGTGGTCAGTACTTGGTCTATTTAACCAACCTAACTTGGGCTTGGCCCAATTGGTTGGCCCACGCATATCCCACATATGAGCGGACGATAGAAGACTCCCACATATGGAGGTCGAAAATAGTGTCCACGCAAAGAAGAACAGTCCTAGAGCTCTTCTATAAGAAGGTCTCCCCTCCCCTCATGACCACCCACCATCGATCACCGCCACCTCCTTCTCCCTTTCTTCTATTTGAGTTCTGCCGCATCGTGTTCTTGTGCTTTCCGCCACTGCTCGCCGAAGATGAGGTAAGCACCACCACCCATGGATTCTCCCTCTCCGCTACTTTTTTGTATATAAGATCATGGCTACCGATTCAATTTTAGCAAAAAAACACCAGATTTCCATCACCATTGTCGTCCTCTATTCCGCTCCTGTTATCTTCTCTTTTTTCCCCTTTTACCAGCCACTGGTGTCACTGCCCATTGATGCAAGACCCTTTGCCAAGTTTCTTGGCATCTCTGTGATCCTGCATGGTGAAGTCATGGCCACCGATGAACAGCCAGTGCCCAAAATAAGGAAATCTTTGTTCCCCTATTTTTCTGACCCTTTTTTCTTTGTTTTCTCATCAGTTGGTCGCTGCACCGAATGTTCACTATCTCCCGCTCTAGCAACCTCTATCTCTCCTTCTTCTTCTAAGAGAGGCAAAGCATCCCTCTTTCACTCTCTTATTTCTCCCTCTTCTTTCTCTCTCTAAGAAGATCCTTGGACCCAGTTCGTGTCCCATCTCTCTTTTTTTATGGATCTAACTTAACCCAAATGAAGTGGCTCTGAGCTGCCTTGGTACCTACACAGCTTGTCGACCCATCACCCCAGCCTTTGTCAAGCATTCTTGAAATCTTAGACCCTAATTAAAATTTTGCTTCATGATCCACCGATTGAGTCGCTTAAATCTAACCCAATCAGAGCCACCAAACGCCGTCACCCGGCCAACCGCCCTCTTTTTCTCTCTCTTTAAATTTTAATACCATTGAATTTATTAAATATGAATTAATTGCGCCTTGCATGGTATTGAATTGATTCAAGTAATTCACTCAGTTGAATTTTAAGAATTCAAGATGAAAGAAGTAGGTAATCTTTACCCACCTCATTAGTTTTCAAACTACCAATAATAGTAGTTTATTATGGCTAGGAGTGAAAAGTCATTCAGGCTTGGAAATCATGCTAAGAGGCTTTCGTAGTAGAATTTTCATTGATTATTTTATTATGAACTCGTACTTAATAATTTTATGGATTTTTAAAATATGGGTTTTTGAAGATATGAGAATCTTGGTTGTGAAGGACCGAACTAGATCCGATCCACTAACCGGCCTGGAATGGCCCGAAGGCCCGTATAGGATCCGAACAGGGCAAAGCCCTGCTTGAACACGGAGAGGAGGAGGAGGATGACTCCTCGAACTCTGCTGGAGACTAGGAAACCCTAGTCTCCACTCTATATAAAGCCCTCCTAACTCTCCTTCAAGCACCATCGACGATCGTTGACCACCGTCACCTTTTTTTCCTTCTTTCTTTTTCTTGTGCGTCGTCCGCCTAGGGTCATTATGCCCGCCAAAAATCGGGGCTACCAAAGCTGAGTCAACGCCTTGTGCTTCCTCCCTTCCCTTTTTCTTCTTCCCACAATCCAAAATAATGACTCACAGCTGAGAAATTAGACAAAAATCAACCGACAAAAGGGGACCCAATTTTTCTCCTATTTTTATTGGTCCTTCTTTTCCCTTTTCCAACCACCGCTGCAGCAGCATTCGTCGCCGAGAGCCCCAACCACCTCCCTGCATCTGCCCAGACCCCCAGCCGCCGGTGAGTGACAGGGATACGAATCCACCAATCCAAGACCACCTCTATTCTGCCTCTATTTTTGATCATGCTCTCCCTTTTTCGGCCATCGGTCGCCAACGCCGACTAGCACCACCTATAGTTGAACCTCCGACAATATTGCCAGCACTCCGACATTGACCCCCACCGTGACCACAGCCATCGGCCCACTCCCTTTCTCCCTTGTTCACCAAGAAAGAAAGAAAGAAAGAAGAAGAGGAGGATGGAGAGAGACCATCCTCTCCTTCTCTCTTATTTTCTCTCTCTTCTTTCTCTATCATCTACTTGTTTCTCTTTGTAAAAAAACCCATGAATCCTAGGGGTTCTATTCACCTATTCTACAAACTTGAGATGACCCCACAAAGAGATCCTAAACCGCCCTAGTGCGCAGCCCGTCTACTGAACTGATCACCTCGGTCTTATTAAGTATCCCTGGAACCCACTGATGATAAACTCTATTGAATGACCTTTGCTCTGATCGAGTCTATACCCCATGATTCATTAATCAAATTGCTTAGACTTGACCTTTCCGGACCACCGAACACTATCACCAAACCAACCATCTTATTTTTTTAGTATTTTAATTCTATTAAAATCATCAAACAGAAATTAATTTTGCTTTTAATATTTTTAAATATGGTTAACTAATTTGTCTAGTGAAGTTTGACGGTCTAAGGTGAAAGAGGTAAGTAGATCTTACACTCATTATTTTTCAAATGATCATTTTTTTCGTGCATAAATTTTTTTATGAAAATATCATGCTTTTCTTAAAATTATGAATTAACATATATGTTATAAAAATCATGCTTTATTATAAAAAATAGTTTCATTAATATTTTAATAAAAATATCTTTGTTATGAAATATGAATATGATCATGCCATTTAGTATTTTTTATCTATTTATATGTATGTTTTAAGAAAAAGATATAAGTTTTCTAAAAGCTCTCAAATAGCTATGTATAATTTCTAGAATTAGAAAATCGATACTCTGAAGTTAGCATCCAACGAAAATGCCCCTTCGCCAATGGATTAACATTGGTAATGAATACAAACTATGATATTTTATCGATGATGAACACGGGCCGTGTCATGGGTACAAAGTGACCATAGCATGAATATCTCTGAGCAATATTTTGAACTATAATATAGTTAAATAATAGAAGAATGATTTATAAATTAATTTGCAAAATAAACTTGGAACCATGTTTATATAATATGAATGGTTTATGCTTGCATGATTAGTTTTATGACTTGTTTTAATATATTGTACTATAAAATGCTTTATTTTATAATATTTGTTATTTTTTTAAATGATGCATTATATGGAAAAACTTATGCTTGATCTAGTAAGATAGAGTAAGATTTACTTATCGAGCTTTATCGCTTATATATCTTTATTTTTATTTTTCTCTCTAAGCGAATAGGGTCAATAAGGATGAAGAAAATATTAAGAATTATCGGTTGGTATTTATGTTTGATGTAGATACTCGGAACCAATATTAGTTGCATTTAATGAATAATAAACTTGAACTTTTATTTATTATATTTTTTTTGAGATAAATTTGAAAGTTATGATGAATTTGAAAGTTAATTGAAATGTTTAGTTTCTTGATATCGTCGGTTGTACCCCTCGGTAGCACAGCCATGTCATGCTCCAGATTCGCACGACATTAGGTTTAGAAACTCTATACCAGCAATTTGATTCTTATTTAATTAATGAGAGGCTTTGGACCATTATTATTATGTTTTGTATAAGTAGAATTTTTATACATATGATTGGCTTTATGTTATTGTGGGTGGTACCCTACAGTAGCATGGTTATGTTATGTTCCGAATTGGGGAGTGACAAGTTTGTAATCTTAGTACCAGATCCTTACCTATACCGTGCTGGTAAAGTATCGATATGCCTAATACAGGGTTCGATTCAACATAACGAGTCTTTGTTCGGTAATGATACGATACAGTATGCTCGATACAGGTGTATGCACCAATATAGTGAATGTTTTAATTATTTCAGAAATTACCTGAAAATTCTTTAGTTTCTTTCAAGCCAAACAAGCCAAAATAGCATTATAGCCATCATATCCCAAACTTTCATTCAAACTCTCCACATGCTTCTTTCTCCATTGACAAAAAAGCTCAGTAGTAGATTGCAGGCTTCTGCAAATCTTAAAGGGATGATAGAAATCTTTTGACATACCTGCAATCCCTTAATAATGAATAAAGAGATGGCCAACTATTTCTTATTTTCTGATACTTTTTCAACAGCTAGCAAGCCCATTCCAATAATGTTTCTAAAGTTTTCTCTAGTTAACAACTTGTTGCTTACCAATAGCCAAACAAATATAGGAACCCTTTCAAGAATAATGTATCTTTAGATTGGTAGGAACGCAAACAGAGGACCCCTCCACAATGTAGAAAACATAGAAACCTTTAATGGAGGAGACCCCTACGTACTTTGTTCCATTCCAAACTAAAATTTATTCCAACCTCTAGTCACCAAGACCTTCTGCAAGATGTTCAGTGTTTGCTGTGACTCCTCTTCCTCATCCTCAACAAGCACACATTTGAGCTTCAACCAAATTTTAGGGCAGTCATTTTTCCAACTCTAATCCAAAATCAAACTCTTAATTTCTTCTTCTAACTCGAGCTTAAGCAACAAATCGAAGTCTCTTAAAGAAAATTTGCATCTATGTCCACTAATACTATGTACCAAAAATCTTATTATTCAAAATATTTTAACTAAGATAACTAACCAACTCTGGAATCTAATGTTGATGTCATATATAACCAGAGCAATCGATGACTTAATTTCCAATTACCTAAGCAATTTGTGTTACTCATAAATTAACTTTTTCTATAACCAGGGCAAGCCATCTTTCCCACTATCATCTAGTGCATATATATTTTCTTAACAATCTTGAATTGATCTATGTTGCATTTTGTCTTCTTATCGTCCCACCAATATCTAACAGATGCTTGCAAACCACTTTTATAATACATTCTTGCAAGGCATCATCTTCATTGCACCAAGGGGAAGAAAAAATATTAATAATTTAGAAAATTAGTATTGGACAAAACCTCCACAATTTCTATAAAAAAAGTACATATTCTCAAGCAGAATAACATGATGCATAAAGAGGATAAGGACCAAAGAATCACTTAAGAAATATGAATGATACCCAACAAATCTTCCACATCACAAGCCTCCATTTTCTATAGTTTAATTCTTAAATAAACCTTTTACACAGGCACATCCAACATCCTAACTTAACTATTTGGCTTTATTTGGATCATGAATATGAAACATGGGAAAGCAAACTTATACCTATTGGAATAGTTACACCACAACTTGTTCTAATTTCTTTTTGGCTACCAAATTTAAAATGACTACAAAATATGGGTCGTTTAATTGATAAAAAAGGTAAAAAGTAAGCATAAAAGATATCTTTATGCTAATGGATAGCTTATGATAGCTTATGTATGGAATAGCTAGGGTTGTCATAGCACATTTGGCTAGTATAATTACTCCTAAATTGTCTTGTTTTCCAATATCTTCTTGGAAAGCATAAGATATGACATCTCTATCCCTACTCTAACTTTTTATAAGAAACATGTAGTTCTACCTTAAAATTTTCAAGAAGGATTCTAGCTGACAGCCCAAAATCTAAGCATATCTTTTAACCTTCCCTTGAATATTACTGAAAAAAATCAGAGAGTTTTACTAGATTTGTCTTAAGTCCTACTAAGAGTTCCAATCTCATCTAGATGAGCTTGAGTGCATGGATGGAATTCTTATTCAGTTTCACCAAAAATCGGAATACCATTTGCGAACTGAATTACCATGGGGCTACAAAGACACCTAGACTTAAACAATTCATAAACATTTTCTCTGACTAGGCCAATGATAGGATATTGCTAAGGAAATGAACCACTAAGACAAAAAGGTATGGAGATAGAGAATATCCCTAGCACAATTCTCATTTCTAAGAAATCCAAGCTCCGGGCTCTTCATTAATAACAAAAGATGTTTTAGTAGTTTCAAGAAAATTGACTTTATTCCAAGAGACCCATCTTGCACCAAAACATCAATACTTCAACACATTTAAAGTCCTAGCCCACCATATTATATATTTTTTTAAATCAAGTTTAACCTGATCACAACCCCTTCTTAGTAGGTGTGTTGAAATGGATATGAACCTGTGAGCTATAATAAAAGCATCTACAATCGTACTACTAGCCAAGAAAGAAGATTGATAGAAATCCATGAAGTCTTTTGCAACAAACTTCAACATGTTTGTTAACACCTTCATGAGAATGTTCATCAAGGTAACAAGCTTCAAATTCCTCATTTATTTAGCTAAAGACTTCTTAGGCACCAGAGCAATGAAAGACTGGTTGTCCAAAAACTTCAACCTTTCCCTACAAGGAAAGAAACCAAGTCAACTCAAATGGAATCCGAGTACTTTAGAAAAATAATTAGTAGAAAACCATCTAGCTCCAAGGCTTTATCCTCTGGCATGTCATTAATAACTACCTTAATTTCCACCTTAGTGAAAGGGATTTCCATCCCCATAAGATCAACTATTTGCTCTGGGTATAATCTTCCCCAATCAACTTTCAATGCATGCTCTTGCAGCTCTTTAAATAAATGAAGGTCAACACTAGACATGCTTGACTTTTAGTTTTCAACTCTATCAACCTCCACTTTTGAGATCCAATTCTTTCTCCTTCTTGCATTGGCAACGTTGTGGGAGAAACCTGCACTTTTATCCCTTGCCTTAATCTTCTTTAGCCCACTATTTCTAGTGTATCTCTTGCTTTGCCACCAAATCCTCTAGAAATTTCTTAGCAAAAATCCTCTCCTACTCATTCACATAAAGAAGTTTGTTTTTCTCTTCAACGTCAAGCTAACAATATTTCCAAAAGCTTCTTTTTCTCTTCCAAAAGCTTACCTAAATATAGTTTACTCCATTCTTTCTAGATTGCCCATTTTTTCTCTATTTGGCTACTAGAGTAGATATGTGATTAGGTCATTTGTGATGCATAGATATCACTTATGTATGTAAGGATGGCCTATGTTAGCTTTGGATTGAAACTATGAAAGAATAATTTGAGAATTAATTATACCATATGACATTTAATCTAAACCTAGAACTTATAAAGTGGAGGAATTATTTCAAAATTTAAAAGGCTATAATACAAATTCATACTAAAATATAGCTAGTAACTTGTTGCCTTACTATCAAAGGGCTCCATTATCATTGAAGACATACCAAGTTACACCATCATTGCATGCCATGACCATTCCACTAATTGGGCTCACCGTTGTCCCCATAATCAACTAAAGCTTGAATGAAACCCACCATGCAAGGCAAAATGTGAAGAGTTGTCCCTAAATAAACAAGTTTTTTTTTATTGATAATAAGAGGGGCCACACACAGGGTATTTAGAGGCTCTAAGACAGCTTACAGTTGATAAGGTCAACAAGCTGTCCTCATTATTCAGGAAAAACTCAAAAAAGAAATCCTAAGACCACCTAGATAAGACTCATTGTGTGGATGCTTCTAGAAGCAAAACAAATTCGATAGCATACTTATTTCTATCTAAGTTGATCTAACAACATACTAACTGCCATTCAAGTTGATCTCTAGTGGCATACTAATTGACATCAAATTGACTTGGACCTATCCTGATCTGACTTCAGAGATATTTGAAAATCCACTTAGATTAAATTATATGGTTAGTGCTTTCCAAATTAATTGGACAGCATTGGAACTACTTTCTGATTATCTGATAGTTGACACCTTGCTATCTAATTTTTGCACCTAGATTGCACTGATACTAATTCAATATTTTACCCATAACTTCCTTATCTATCTTAGCTCTAATTAAGATAATTCAAGTGGTGTTGCAAGGCTTTCTCAATGGAAAACATGATAGAAGTAGTTTAAGTCTAAAGCTCAATCTATGATAATCAAGATGAAGCCATATTTTAGACTGATATGCATTAGATTACACAATACTACAACTTCATTTAATTTTATATTGAACCCTTTTGACAATGCTACAACTTCATTTAATTTTATATTGAACTCTTTTGACACTGGATAGTCAAGTGTCACTTTGGGTACCCCTCTTGGTTGGTCATAGATGGTCCAAGGATTACTTAGGAGCCTTGCAACAGTGTGTCTTGTCTCAATATGATTTCCATTATGTCCTTAATATCGTCATCTTTGGTGATATTTGGCCTATTTCAATATTCTTTTTAGACCTTTAGTTATGAAATTTAATGTTTAAAGGGCTAGGATCATCATACCATAGGATCAATTGTCTTCAATGTATTATGGACTCAAAATCTCAAGCATTGATTATCGGTTTTGGATGGAGACTTTCTTCTAATAATCAAATAACTTTGGAGGTTCAAGCTTAGCTTGCTAGGTGCTATAGTTTGATAGAGTAGACTAGCACTTTGTTTACCTTCTCATGCTCTTCCTTTGTCACCTTCTTCCACTCTTCATCGGATCTCGGTAGTAGCTTGATCCTTCTCCTACTTAGAGTGAAGGTATATGTATTTTCATGACCATTGTAGAAAGCATCATGATCTTAGATCCATAGTCAACCCATAAAGACGTGACTAACCTTCGTGGTATCATGTCCCAACAGACTTCTTCTTGTTGCACTTGAAAGAGACGAGACACTTGCTATTTGCAATATGGCTTGGTCATCGACTCAAACAACTTGGTATGGTACTGGCTAATAAATAATTGTAGCCTAAGTTTATTAATAAGCTTCTTGGAGGCTATGTTCTTACTACTGCTACCATCGATGATGATTGATGGAGAGATCCTAGTAGACAATAGGATGATGGAAGATGTTATTGTACCTCCAATCCATCTTTTTCTCTTCCTAAGGTGCCACAAAGACTTGGTAAAGAATGAGGGAGCAATAGCTAGGCTCTTCTACTTCATTGACAATGGGCTTATCCTCTTGTGTGTCCTTGAGGTCTTCTAGAGCTGACTCAATATCTTTCTTAATGAGATCGGTGTGTTCTACCTAACTTGGCTAGTAACAATTAAGAGTTTGATTAAAACACTATGCAACTACATGAGCATAACCTCTGGACTTGTAGTATTAGACACCAGATTTAGTTACACTCAAGGTGGTTCTTATCTTCAACTTATCAATGTTGGGCTTGGATGGGGCATCCTTAAGGAGAGAGTCAATAGGGCTAGTTTTGAGATTGCTAACATTGGGCATAGGTTGGACCTCCACCTGAAAAGCTATCCTGAGGTCTTTATTCTTCAAGAACCCTTCAACCTGCATAGCCAACTAGTAAGCCTCATCAAGATTTTTGATCTAGGCTACTACATTCTAGTCCTATTGCAAAATGGATATGATTTCTTAGTACTCTTGGATTGATATAATTCATTATTTAATCTGAATGGATATAATGGTTTTCCAACTTCTCTCTCACCTAGGCCCGATGTGATGAGCCTGTTGCTATAGCTAGCACAGTTGTCCCCTATAGTGGACCACCTGATGCAGGCTAGGCCTTTAAGCTTGGCCCTTATAAATTAGACTTGCTTCTAAATAGACAAATAGTAATAACTAAATTAGTCATCAATCAAAGATAGTCAGTTCAGAGAAGTCATCGTCTCCAACTTCCTAAAAAACTCATCCATGGTCAAGCACACAATTTTATTGTGAATCCTATTGTCTTCTTCCTCATCAGATTTTTGATATTGGTTGTTGATGCAGCAATTCTAACTTAAAAAATTAGCAACATCAGGCTCTTTGTAAAGGTTGTGTTGAGCTATTGGTGCTATGTGATGCAGGGCTAGGAGTACTTGCAATGAGGTTAAGACCATTGGTAGTGATGCCTAAAGCTATCTCATGATTTTAATGCTCTCGACCATCTTTGTCTCAAGCCATTCAATACTAAAGTTTGCATTATTGCTCAGGTCCATGGTTGACAAGGCTCAATGTTATTATTGGTGCAATGCTATAGTGAGTTTGCAACCACTGCAAAGGTGCATGCACAGTCACGTACATGATTAAAATTGAATTTATAGTCGGAGAAGCTCCCAGCTAGCCAAAAGGCTATAGAGTTTTTTGCTATCATATGTCTTGTAACAATGTATAGTTGCTGACTTGGGGTTGCCACTTATCTGATAGTGAACTCTTGCCATTGTTTGTGATCTAACGGTAAAGGCAATATATGTTACCAATCCATATCTATGTATCGGTACAAAAGATATATCCCCCCAGTTTGTATTAGCATAAATGGCATGTCTTATAGAACTCACCACCTCGTCTTCTTCCGATACCTTGACCATCATCCCATGTGCTCTTTCATCGGCATCATCGTCCTCTTCATAGCCTTGACATTTGGTCCATCTTTATTAGCACCCTACGGACGCCCCTCCTCCTCCCCATCCTTGTTTGCCACCCTGTCCATCTCTTCCTTCCCTTTATGGGCGCTATAAGAGAACAACCTCCCTCCCTTATTGCTACTCTCACCAGTAATCCCTTTATGAACATCGCCACCCTCCTCCATAACTCTATCACGAGTCATACCTCATCTTCAACCCCACATCGCTTATTATGACATCTTCGCCTATAAGCCCCACCTCAACTTCGCTACCAATGATGAAGCTCCTTTTCCTCTTGGCCTCCCTTTCTCTGATGTTTTTCCATGTATACCTCATCAATTTGAACCCAATTTTCGTCACTTTATATATTTTGGCCACCATATAAAGGAACTGTGTTGTTAGATATACAAAGGGATAATTTGGCTTGAAAAAGGTTTAATACGGACGAAACTACAAAATTGGATAATATATTTTTTTTCTTGCAAAATCAATCTTCGAGGAGATTTTTTTTCCAAGATGCACTATGAGCTTTATAACTATCCATATGCTTCACATGAAACATGTTTTACTGAAATTTAGGTTTTAGGGTTATCTATTAAAAAATTAAAAATTAAGAAAAAATTAAGAGAATAGATACTTCATAGACAATGGATAAAGTATATCAAATGGCTCTACGTGAATCAATATCTCAATCTATGTGCAATGTATAAGATATATGAGGTAAACCACTTTCAACATCCTAATCTCTTACTGCATACGGTTTAGTCCACAGGCTCTTAAATTTACTAAAACGCATTGTGGCATTTGTCATTCATATTTTAATAGGAACGTGCAAGGCGCAAACTAAATTGTATCCTCCTCAGAAGGTTAGGATGCGATTTGGCCACAAGAGCATCGACAATGGCAAACTAGCTTTCCAACACTTGGGTCATTATCGATAATGTCTCAATTTTTTCTATCCCAAGAAGATTTCAACTTGATTACCCCATCTTGAGATGAGCCTGAATCATGTAATTTTTAAATTGCATTCCAAAATCATTCATATCAAAACCCTGTATCTAAATTTTCCTAACTCCATCTTCTATATTTCCATTAGACAAAATGCCCATCAACAAGACATCCCAACATCTCCTTAGGATTTGATGGAAACCAGACAACTTTAGGGGGTGTGTTTTATGAAATGATCCCAAGGCAAAGATTAATCACCTATTCATAAACTAAAGCTCTATTTGTTAAAGGGGGAAAAAAACTTGACTTGTTTTCAACCAACTTGCTGTTGCAATGTTCCATGGTATTTAAAAATAAATAAATACCAAGTTTTTTTAGAGATATGCCTCAGAACCTACTACAGTTGATGTGGAAACCGACCAATAAAAGCTCTTCACGAAACCTCCGATCAACTCGTCGAAGCCCACCACCTAGCCGACCTAGAGGCGTGCGTAGAGTCTTTCTAATCTCCTCCTAGCTAGTGTTCGGCCACGATCGCGAGCGATTTGCATAACTGCATGGACAAGATGCATGGAGCATGATGCACGGGCGAAAGACCAGCATGTGACCTTTGGATGTGCGATGGGCTACCAAAAATGGTCGATCTACATGGTCGAATTTCTCTGCGACGGGCACCAATCCTTGCCTATATAAACCATTCCCTGGAGACCCTCCAGGTAAGTTCTCTCAAACCCTCTTACCTCTTTGTGTTGTCACTCTGCCACTCTCGTAATACCTCCTCTATTTTGTTAGAGTCCATCTAACTTAGGCATCGAAGGGTTCCTCGCCAAAAACTCTCCAACAAGAAGACTTTTTCGTTTTTGCTATTTCAAGCTGAATCTAGCATCGGAACGAAGGTCCAAGCATAGTCTCCTCTCCTCTTTCCAGTACCACTTCGAGAGCGGCCAGCTTTGGAGCCATCGCCACCCGAGCACAATGTCCACCTCGGGGTGCATCACGATCTTCAGCCAATCCTTTGTGCCCTCCGGCAACTTAGGCAGCTCGGCACCTTGGTTGGGCGATTTCAAGCACCAACACTTAGCAAAACATCTTTTAAGACCAAACGTAATCAATACAGTTATTTCTCTCTTTAATAGTTGGTTTTTTTTCTTTGCAGCAAAGAAAAGCTTCTTAATTACTATCTAGAGTAATCTGACTACCTCCACCTTGGTGTTTTGTTAGTAATGCATTCTTTACTTTTTAGAGAATTGGATCCTTCTATTCTACATCCCTACCGCTCAATAAAAAGAAAAAAGAAAAAGAAAAAGAATTTTAAGTAATAATTCCACCATAATTGTTCCACTAACTTTATAGAAAAACTGTATTAAAACAATCACTTGAAAAAAAAGGATCCTTTGGTTCTCAACAACATGCCAAATTAAGATAAAGATGATAATTTATACAGCAGAATTTATGTGAAGCACCTTTAATGCTTAATTTGAGATAGCATACAATGGATATCCCTGCTATTTGGCCTTTCCATTGGATCATCATAAGTACAAAAGCAAGCAATTTTCAAAACCAGCAGCATCTGCTCCTCGAACCCATTCCCCAACAGCTTCCGGTCTATGGCCACCCTCGGGTCATCTGACCTGATCGCATTCCGAACCCATTTCACAATGCACAACTCATCTGTTCCCTGAAAGAATTCATCAGTTGGAAACTTGCCACTGACCAGTACTGCAAGAACCACCCCAAAGCTGTATACATCACATTTATCGGTAAACATCAGCGTCTGATAATATTCAGGTGCGATGTAACCTATCGTTCCTGCCACCTTCGATCTCCTTGCACTCCTGATCGAGTCTGGCACCAATTTCGCAAGCCCGAAGTCGGAGATCCGAGCATTTAGATCATCGTCAAGCAATATGTTTGCAGGTTTCAAATCTCTATGAAATATGCGTGGCCTACGTGCTATATGAAGATACTCAAGGCCGGCAGCAACACCAAGTGCGATTTTATATCGGATCGGCCATTCCAGGTTTTTCGATCCATCGGAAGCACCCTTGAGGGCATCATGCAAGCTTCCATTTTTCATGAACTCGTAGACAAGGTAGTGGCAGTTTGGCCGTGACACATGAGCTAAGAGAGGCAGAATATTTGGGTGTCCCAGTTGACCAACTGTTTGGATTTCTGATCTGATTTGCTGCATCTGAAGGTTCAGGAATTTGGTTTCCCCTTCACAGAGCTCTCCTGCATCAATTGCTGGTTGCATTATCCTCTTGATTGCAATCTTCATTCTTCTCACTCCATTGCGTAACTCAGCTTTGTAGACCTCGCCGCACCCCCCACGACCAACGATCTCCAACTGGAGGCCACCTTGTTCCAGCTTTTCCAAGAAGGAGAGATCAATGGACCTGATCATTGGGGTGAATAATGTCGGCCGAGAGTCATCACCAACTTTGTTACAGCTTTTGTTCCTCCTCCAATATCTTACAGCCAACCAGCATAGAAACAAAAGGATAGGTGTTAGAAAACCAACTGCAACTCCTATAGGATTGATATGAAATTTCTGATCCGATGAAGGAACACTTGATTTCTCTGCAGGTGTGTAAAACATGGTGGTTTTGATGAAGCTTTTGTTTGGACTTCTAATACTCCTGCTACCATTACAAGAGGTGATTAGAGAGAGGAAGATGACAGGCAGAGGAAGAAGGGTGACCATGGCCAAGAAGGGAGGTGATGTACTAGGAATTTCTTAGAGGATGAAAATGGCGATAAGAAGACGATTTAACAACTTAGAAATCTAATTCAGAGAAGTCATTCAGACGTTACGCATCACAAAGACTTCCAGCCACATACTCCAAATATCACATGGGTGACGACTTGGTCTAAGCGAGATTTTTATGCCTTCCTACTGCTCTTGAAAGTCTATCTGCTTTTTTTTGAAACTTAGACTCTCAATTATAATTTTGCCCCAATCTACTTTGAAACATATCAAAAAAGTGGGAGAAAAATTTTGTCCCTACAACAAAATCTAAATAATAGATTTTATTCCTTTCAACTTATCTTCTTTTTTTTTTAATAAATTTTTACTTCATAGCCAAATCAAATGTTACCTAAAATAATAATACTGGAACCTATGACTTTCTTAGGTTCTCCCTCTAAGTTCTTGTATTGTATATCCTTTTTCAGGCCGAATACCTGGCCTTTTTCTTCTTATTTCAAAGAAGAGGCCAGTTGACTCCTGATTGTTGGAAAAAAACTCTAGTCTCCTTTGCTAAGTCTCACTTGTAGAAAATGTGTGATCTAAAAAAAATTTGCAAACCCCTTGGCCATATTGTCCGTGGTCAGCAGTCAAGGCGCGTGGGGAACTTTTCCTCCTACTTCTTCACGTTCTGGACGGCAACATGCTACCTACAAAGACTCCAACACCACACACCAGCTTTGTCCAATAAAACACCACCAAGTAATGCAAACCAAATAATACGACACCCTGAAACATCCGGTCAACATCGAAGGGTCCCAAACGACACGCCCTCGTTGACATCAAAGTCTTCCAACAAATGCTAGCCGCCCATTTCTTCCACGGCCGTTCCATCACCGTCCATTTCCCCCTCCCGGCGCTCGAACTTTTCCACAACCCATTCCCCTTTAATTGCACCGCCAAATTCACACCTCCATGCCAGTCGCAAATTAACCATGGCTATACGTCTCCTCCTCGTCCTCCTCCTCCTCTCGGCCGCCACCCTCGCCGTCGCCGACGCCGGCATCGACTCCGACTCCCTCCGCCGATTTCTTTCCGATCTCGGCCACACCGTATCCGAGGACCCCTGCCTCATCCGGGGCGTGACCTGCGACGCCGGCGGCGCCGCCACCCGCATCGCCCTCTCCGACACCGGCCTCGCCGGTTTTCTCTCCCCCGCCGTCGGCCGCCTCCCCGCCCTTCGCGAGCTCTCCCTCCCCGGCAACAGCCTCACCGGCGGCCTACCCCGCGAGCTCGCCCGCTGCCGCGCCCTCCGCGTGCTCGACCTCCACGCCAACCGCCTCTCCGGCGAGGTGCCCCGCGAGCTCGCCTCCCTCTCCAACCTCCGCTCCCTCGACCTGTCCTCCAACCGCCTCTACGGCGACCTCTCCTTCCTCCGCCGCTTCCCCTACCTCGAGAACCTCTCCCTCGCCGGCAACCTCTTCTCCGGCCCCGTCCCCCGTTCTCTCAAATTCTTCCCCAAGCTCCGCCATCTCGACCTGTCCAACAACCCCAACCTCATCGCCCAACCAGCCTCTGACAACTCCCCCGGGCGCCGGAGCCTCCTCCCGAGCCACAATTCAACCAACAATTCTTCATCAACACACAGCAATTCTTCAAGAAACAGCAATTCCTCAGCCACCGCCACGGCGCCGGCGCCGGCGCCATCATCATCGCATCGGCATCATCACAGGCACAAGCACCGTGTGCGTAACTGGATCATCGGCTTCCTTGTCGGCTCGGTGGCCGGCATATTCTCCGGTCTCGCTATCTCCATCCTCTTCCGGCTGCTGATTAACTGCATCCGGGGCCGGTACAAGAATCCAGGAGGGCCATCCATCTTCAGCCCGATCATCAAGCGCGCCGAACACCTCGCATTCTTGGAGAAGGAGGATGGACTCGCTTCTTTGGAGGTCATCGGCCGGGGCGGCTGTGGCGAGGTCTACAAGGCCCAGCTCCCAGGTACGCCGGAGAAACCCGGGAGGGAGATCGCTATCAAGAAGGTCAGGAGGAGGACACTTGACAATACCGAACCTACTGATGAGGAGAGCAGGCTGCTCGACAAGTGGATGCGTCAGATCCGGTCGGAGATTCGGACCGTCGGCTATATCCGTCACCGGAATTTGCTACCGCTGCTGGCTCATGTTTCCCTCCCGGATTGCCATTACTTGATCTATGAGTACATGAAGAATGGAAGCCTTCAGGATGTGCTCAAGGAGGTCTCGGAGGGCCGGCGAGATCTGGACTGGCTAGCAAGGCACAAGATATCCACCGGAATCGCTGCCGGCTTGGAGTATCTTCATATCCACCACAAGCCTCAGATAATTCACCGAGATCTCAAGCCAGGAAATATTTTGCTGGATGATGACATGGAGGCGAGGATAGCAGACTTTGGTTTAGCCAAGGAGATGCCTGACGCCAACACTCATATAACCACCTCGAACCTTGCCGGGACCGTGGGGTATATTGCACCGGAGTATCACCAGACGCTGAAGTTCACAGCGAAGTGTGATATCTTCAGTTTTGGAGTGATTTTGGCAGTGCTGGTGATTGGTAAGTTGCCATCGATGACTTCTTCCAGGACACGCATGAAATGAGCTTGGTGAAGTGGGTGAGGAACATGATGAACTCGTTAAACCCGCGGGCAGCGATAGATACGAAGCTGGTGGGGAATGGGTTTGAAGAGCAGATGTTGCTGGTGCTTAGGATTGCTTGTTTTTGCACAGTGGATGACCCGAAGGCAAGGCCTAGCAGCAAGGAGATCAGGACCATGCTGTCGCAAATAAAGCACCAGTAATTAAGTTTGGCAGGAAGGTATTTTACAGCTAGTAGGCATGAAAAAAGTTGATCATGTTTGGCAAGAAGCATTACCAAGGAGAAAACAAATGTATTATGATATAAATACTCCATAGACTTTTCGCTACGACTGTAACTTCTATTATATAAATTATATGAAAGTGAATGCTCCTCACAGTATGCTTTTCAATAAAAGTCTCAGTCTGCTCTCAAATTCTCTTTCTTCTTTGTGGATATTTTATTATCATAAAATTCTCATAGGGAGCTGCAAATGATCAAGGGTGTTCATGAACAACTCGAGTTCTCTCTAAGAGCAGGGCTTGGTCAACTCATGCGCGCCAAGATTAAAAAAAAAGTAAGAGCTTGGGTAATAATAATTTGGGATTGCAAAAGTATGAAGCATGAGCTTGGATTAGTGGGGAGGGACATCTATTTGCTGATCATCCAAACCTGATGGGATTTTTGGGGCTGGTTAGACCTAGATTAATTGGAGCCTAATATCGTTATGTAAAGATGGTCAAGCATACGTATTTCGACAGTCAAAGTCAACAAGAATTTTTAAGCTTCCATGAACAGCTTGCTCCTTTGACAAGCAAAGCTTTTATAGCTTAAAAAATAGGGTTATGAGATCTTTGCTTTTTCAACCGCCAACAATAAGACTTTTTATAGTTGATAAGCCTCCCAAAAGATCATGGCCAGCTACCCATCAATGACTATAGGCAACTCTTAATCGAAAACAGCTTCTTTTTTTTTTCCTCGAGGGGTCCCTGCTACATAAAAATTGGTATTACTTGAGAAATGAAGTTTAAAGGATCGCCTGGTCTCCTGTCAATGGTGGGTTCGGATATGCTTGCAGCTGCTACTTGGTAGAAACTATGGAAGGAGAGAATTTTGTAAAAAAAATAATTATGAAGCTAGAGCGAAATCTATTATAATAAAAGATAGCATCTATTTTGCTACAAAAGATATTTATTATTCTTAATAAATATAATAAACAAGTAGAGAGCTTTGGATATTAATATGTTCTCTGGATTTTTGTATCACATTCATCCTCCTGATGATATATGATAGGCTTTTCCCTATGTTAAAAACAAAAATTTTAAAAATAAAAATCTTATTCAGTCATGCCCCGAAACTGTCGCTCGGGTCGACCACTGGACACGGCTATATATCCCTAAAACGAAGCTCTAGAGATTATGTGAGGCCTAAGATGAATAATATCCACATAATACCAACATTTATATTCAAATCAATCTAATAATACCACTAATATTAAATAATTAACTAGTTCAATTACAAAGTTTTAGATATCCATCGGCATCACCAAAATAAAAAAGATAATTAGCTAACTAACTACTAGCTGCACAAACTCCAAGTCCCTCTCACTCGAAACTATGCCTCCTATGACCCTGAAAAAAAATGCAAAGAAGAATATGAACTTTTCCAGCCCATAAATAATCAACTAGTTCAATTATAAAGTTTCAGATATCCATCGGCATCAGCAAAATAAAAAAGATAATTAGCTAACTAACTACCAGCTGCACAAACTTAAAGTTCCTCCTACTCAAACTACGCCTCCTATAACTATAAAAAAAATGCAAAAAAGAATATGAGCTTATTGCACCATAAGCAATAAAAAAATAATCAAATAAACAATAACAGATAAAATAAATACCATATCAATACTTAAGAAAGCTCATACAAATAACATGCACATAAGCCCTTATTATCATCTATCAAAGAAGCATATATATATCTCTAACCAAAAAAAAGAAACATATATATATATATGTGTGTGTGTGTGTGTGTGTGTGTGTGTGTGTGTGTGTGTGTGTGTACATAATTTAATAGTAATGAGCTATCCTATTAGAAACTCTACCACATTTCACCCTATATATATATATATATATATAATTCTAGCCTCTAAGTTAAGTCATGTAATACACATAATATACATGTATCAATGCATGCATGTATGAATATATGTATGTACGTAGATACTTTGTGTTTTAAATTTGATTAAAAATTCTACACTTTTAAAATCAATGACTTATCAAAATTGAAATACCCATCATGTTGAAAATGATCTAGATTACCGCATACTATTAGAAACCAAAATTCAATAGTTACAGGCATCCCCCACCTTCCCTAATAAGGGCTAATAATTCTTAGACATAGTTTGTGCTTACCACCATGCATGTGAGACATGCGGATCCATCTTGAGAGTGCATAATGGCAATCAAGCTAGGATAAGTCATTTGCTAAATATCAAAAACTAATTTTAGCTCACCAACATTGAGGAGTTCCTTTGTCGGGCATGCTTTGGAGTCTCTAAGCACAAGAATATATGCAATAGTTTTGCCTTCCAATTTATTATTAGTTGAAGTAGTAATGAGAGTAGCTCTCTAATCAATATTTGTTCCCACTCTTAATGCTACTTTGACTAAGCCTATTGTAGTGGAAACATACAAGAGGAATTAGTTTCTTTGGAACTCTTCTGAGCTGCTCTTGTACCCCCAAATAAATTTATCATTATGTAATCAAGAATAATAATTATTATTATCATTTACTAATTTATTGTTCAAAGTACAAAATAAAGTTTAATTTTTCTAAATATTAAACATGAGGGTGTCCTACAATATTGAAATGGGTAGTACACAAAATTGGAGCATACCAATAATTGACTGAGGATGTATTGAAAATTAATTATCTCATATGCTCCACCAAGCAATTCTGGATTGTCTAAATGAAGATAATAAAAATAATAAAATCAAACATAACCACAAATAACCATTAAACCAAATAATGTGATGTAGATCATTGGGTGACTTGGCATAAATGAAAATATCTGACTAAGGAAATTCCAAACGTTTCCCCAGTCATCACAATCACTTTTTTTTTATTTTTTTCATCTAAGAAGGTTCATCAGAATCACAATTTTATTGTTAAACATTCAAATTTGTTGAATTAGCTACCTTCCTCAAAGATGCTATTACTATTAAATGGTCTTACTTAAAATATGTTAGTCATGTATACTTGGCTGGTTAGTAGTTTACAAGGAGTACCTATTCTGATCTCTTTCAAGGTTAAAAGGGCCTAATAATAGATGATAAAGCATTTGAACTTCTCTAAGCTTTAGACTAAAAGGCCAGCCAATGTTCTCTCAAGAAGAAAATTTATTAAAAAAAAAAAAATCAGTCAATGGATCAGTGACCCTACCAATAAATAGCTATTTAGATAATGATAGATGCTTTTCTTTTATGACATTAGCAATCTATTCTTGCAAATCCAATTAAAATTCTGAGAGGGGGATAGAGCTGACCAGTCCTATTAGAGTCAGTCTGCTCTATAGAAAAATTTCATTTCCGCCTCTACTTGTCTCCTTCCACTGTTCCACATGCCATATGGCCTACTAGACTTTTACTTTTAATTGTTATAAGTGCAAAGTTTATGCACTGATTGCGAAGGCAACGACCAACTAATTTTGTTAGTCACGCAAGTAGACAATCTGACTCCAATAAGAGAACAAGGGAAATTATGGCATAGGCTTATTTTCCTGGTACCCGGCCCATACGTATGTGTTGTTGTATTATTGTGACAAAGACTTGGTCCAGCAACGACTTTGACACCAAGTCTTCTAGGATCACTTTTCAACTGTTTTTTTTTTTTTTGGTAAATTGGGTGTATTAAATTAAACTAAATGTGAATAGATACATTCATAAGAATCCAAAAATAAAATATTTAAAAACTAAATAAGAAGATCAATAGAAGAAACCCATAATATAGATCATGTATGGTTAGCCGAGCAAGATTCTATCTAATCAACAACACTATTAGCCTTTTCCGTAAATATGTGAGACATCAATAACGATCAATGAGCGCATCATTCTCCAATAATCCTGTAGTAATATATGCAAACTACTATCAACAAGAAAAAGATCAAAAAGCTATCTGACAATCGTCATGGAGTTGCACTCTAAACAAATTTGTGTAGCCCCCAATGTGTATATAACATAATTCGGTCTTTCTTATGCAGCATGCAACTTTGCTATTGGAACTATGATATTAAAATTCTAACACTGCATGCTGCAATGAATACACTACTAGCACTTCTTATAATAAAACTTGACCCACCATAATCATCTTTTTTCCATACACTATCATCAAGATTGATCGTGAGAAAACAAGGGGTTAGTGCTTCCAAGAGAAATATATTAATTGTGAATTTGTAGAAAGTGCAAAAGGAGAGCCACAAATTGCCCCGATTGTCGAAGATCACTTTGTAACACCCATCTGAAAGAACTCATGAGCTTGGGTAGAAGCTTTTAGAAAAATTAATCTAGCACTCCATGTCGTACATTAGAATATGAGATTATTCCTCGCCAATCAGATATATAGGCAATGTAACAAATTAAATAGCTTCCACCTTTTTATCATTAGTGAAAAACTCTCTTTAACAGTTTGTAGAAATTCATCAAGTGTTTGAGATGAAAAAGTAGATAAATTCTGCAATAAAGCTTGTCTCCATACCTCAGATGCTACTCTGCTTTGAAGTATGATATAAGATAAAATTCCTCCACCTCCAAGTATATATCATAATAACTCGAGATATGGAAACACACTGAGATAATATAGTTCTGCATGGTAGCCAATGCTATGCTAATTTGCACATAAATAGAGCAACTCTGGGATGGACCTCTAATCTCAAGATCCAAGCAATATTTGAAAATTGTTAGTGATGGAGAGCAAAATGGATCGTCCTACCCCAGCGTGGGACCACCCCATTTTGGCCAAGCAAACCTTAGCACCGAGTAGGCCAGATCTCGGACCTTGCCGAAGGCCAAGCTGACCTCGGACCCTTCCTACAAATCAAGTCGTTGCAGCAACCTTCTCTGATGACATAATGACATCCCGGGCCTATGCTCGGGGAGTCCTGCAATGCCGACCAAGAGCCGAAGAGGCCCCATCGGCCGCAAGTATCCATAATGACGTCTCGGGCCTAATTTCAGGGCGCCAAGTATCTTCGATGACGCGCCCCGACCCTAGCTCGGGGCGCAGAGTATCTTCGATGACGCGCCCCGACCCTAGCTCGGGGCGCAGAGTATCTTCGATGACCCGCACCGATCCGAGATCGAGGCGCCAGGTATTTTTGAGCTCGAGGCGCTAGGTATCTTCGATGACACGCCCCGACCCGAGCTTGGGGCGCCATATATCTTCGACGACGCACCCCGACCCGAGCTTGGGGCGCCAGATATCTTCGACAACGCACCCCGACTCGAGCTCGGGGTGCCAGGTATCTTCAACGACGCGCTCGGACTCGAGCTCGGGGCGCCAAGTATCTTCGACGACGCGCCTCGATCCGATCTCGAGGCATCAAGTATCTTCGACGATGCGCTCGGACCCGAGCTTGGGGCGCCAGGTATCTATGATGACACCATCGATCGTAGGCAATGGCGCCCTGATCTGAGTGGGGCGCCCTGCAGAGTCAATTAAGAGCCGAAGAGGCCCCATCGACCGCAAGTAAGGATGCCCTGATCTAAGTGGGGCGCCCTGCAGAGTCAACTAAGAGCCGAGGAGGTTAGGCCTACCTTAGTCCACCAAGCCGATCTCACCAAACATATGTCGTGGCCTCCAAGTCGGCCCGACCTCAATGCTCACCAAGCCGACTTCGCCAAGTACATGCTACGTCCTTAAAGCGAGCCCGACCTCGCCTACGGCCGCATCCATATGTGTACTCATGCGCACGCCTACGCCTGCATACGTGGACGTACATTACAATCTCACCGTGCCATGCTTTACTTGCTGGCCACTCCACGATATGCCGGCCAGGGGCCACACCTTGCTGCCAAGGGCTATACCCTGCCACCTCTGTCAACGCCATGCCGTTCACAAGAACGGCCTACATCATATGCCTCAAGCAAACCCTGGCTACATGCCACCTGGCTAAAGCCATTTCCTCCCATGATGAGGACGGGTCATACCTCCGCCACCTGGATACCTCTGCGAGGACTATAAATAGCCCATATCAGGTAACGTTGGGGACTTTTTTTGGACCAATTAGGATTCACTGTAACTTAAGCATCAGAAGGCCCTCACCGAAATATACCGGTGAAGCTTTGTGCAGGTACGCCGGCGCATGGAAGGTGGTGTCCTTTCTATGGCTTAGCCGGCGGCTCCTCCGACTCCTCCGATGTAGTTACCTTCAGGCCAGATTTCAACCACAATAGTTAGGGTTTTGATAGAAAAGCTCGATAAAGATCAAATATCTTAATTATGAGACTAGAAGATAGACCCAACCCAACCTATCTCCAATTTCACCACAGTGTATAGGAATAGATAGAACTCTATCAACTAATTCCTTCGAAAAAGCTTGCATAAGAACTAGTTGATTCTATTTTCCTTCATTAGAGATAATAAGATCCTTAACCATAGTACCTTCAAGTACTAAAATATCAACTAAAGTCAACCATCGTGCTAAAGGTAGAGCTAACAACCAAGGGTCCTAAAGCACATTTGTAGATACACCATCCCCTACGCACCATTTAATGTTAGAACAAATAGCTTGAGCATAGGAACAAATTTTCTTCCAAACCATAGAAGCACTTTATGTACACATCGTGCAAGACTCCAATAACCAAGGGCTATACTTTGCCCTCATAAAAGAGCACAAAAAACTATCCTGCACCAAAAGATACCTCGCAACATGTTTAGCTATAACATCATCACTTCTGATAACTAAAGATAAATATCCAGACCACCATCTCGAATAAATTGACAAACATAATCCTAAGAAATTAGATGCACCCTTCTAGAATTATAATTCGAGCCCCAAAGAAAAAATCCTAATAATACTTTCCAACTTCAAAAGTGCTCCCTTTAGAATAATAGTATGAGAAATTAAATAAATAGAAAATGCGAAAAGCACTGACTTAATAAGAGTCACTCTGCCCATCATACATAGAGCCCTCCACTTCCAACCTTCCAATCGATTCAAGAATTGTTGTATAATACCACTACAGTCAAATGAAGACAACCTATTACGAAAGATAGAAATTTTTAGGTATTGTCGTATACCATCGGATTCCTTAATGTGTAGGTGATTCGATGCACTACCTGGTAAGTATTAACTTTTGGGCTAAAATTTACTATAGATTTCTCAAAATTTACCCTCTTTCCAGAAATTGCATAATAATTATCTAGAATAGTCGTTAAATTCTTGCATTAGATAGAGCTGCCCTGTCAAACAATATGCAATTATCCGCAAACAAAAGACGAAATATAGAATACTCTTGTTCAGGGAGGTTGATACATATATAATGAATAATACACGATCTTCAACATTCTCGATAGCTCATTTGCACAAATAATAAATAAGTAGAATAATAAAGAACAATCTTGTCCTTAATCCTATTCATCCTACACACGAACAGCCAAGCTTAAATAATTGCAAGGCAGTAAAGTATGCTGCATCGATATTGCATAAACAGTTAAAAGTTAAAATTCAGATATATATATATATATATATATATATATATATATATATATATATATATATATATATATATATATATATATATATATAAAGTGTACTGGAAAAATAGATGTATATATAAAGCTATGAAAGCCAAATAGGAATCTACTTTGTGGCCTTTCTTTCTGGAGTGCCAATTGGAGGTTCCATAGCATTCTCTAGACTGAATTAAAAGTTAGAGCCTGTTTGGAAGCTTGGATAAATTATTCTTAGATGACAACAATATATGGTTAACTGTTACGAGGAGCTAGTGGTGGAAGAGAGAGTTTAATGATGAACCTAGCTATTTTAAAGAAAATAGAATGCTGTAAATCATCTCAAAGAAGGAATATAGCATCTCTATGTTTCGAGGGATTGGCATCATTATTTACGAAGATTATCCGGGGATATAGTTTATCAAACAAACTGGTCTTAGAGGACTTTTGAGGAGATGATGTGGAATAAAACAAAATATAATCTAGATTACTCCGCTTTATCAAAACCAAACATTTATTTTTGTTCTACTGTAGTTTCACTTAGCTGGTTTCACCATTTCGAAATCTACCAACCAGTAACAGTGTTACTTGCATGGCCCACGCGGCAGATGGATGAAGTCATCGATGCCTTGTTACCTAAAAAAAAAAAAGAAGTCATCCAAGACTTGCAGTTCACGACGACCCTCGCGTCTTGGGAACACTTTGATTCCACTCCGCTTCAGACGTTAACAAAACCCTCTCTGGATTCACTGTCTTTGAGCTTCCACATTCCAACATGCAGAGAAGTTTCCATCATCGCTCACTTTCCGCCTCTAACCAACACGACATGAAGGCAAGACCCGTTCAGACCACAAATTAAACTACCACCTATCTTCTTAATTGCATGGCAACTTCTAAACCAAAGAAGAATTCAGTCCCCCTCACCTTGACCTAGGGGTGCAAATGGGTCGGGTCGGATCAGGTCCTGAGTGACCCCGATCCGACTCGATTTTTTATTCGGGTCCTAATTTTGGACCCAGATCCGGTCCGATTGAAAATCGGATTGGGTCGGATCGGTCCGAGTCGGATCTGTATCCGAGTTGGGTCGGGTTCGGATCCGAATCGGATCTATTTTTTTGTGCTTTTGCAAAAAGAGTTGGGCAAATCTAATTTGGTCATATCATAATTGTGAGGTGCTGAGTGACCAATGCCTCGAAAGACTTGCTAAGTCATAGGTGACCTTGAGTCAGAACGGATGACCTTTGACTAAGTAAGTCGGTCTACAAGCCAAATGTCATACCACGCTATTTTTTATCCATATGACTGATTGGACGGAACTTGGTGTCTCCCAGCTCCCCTCTCACGAGGACAAAAAATATCCCAGACCTTCTTCCAAAATTCAATTCCATTGCAGAAAACTGGCACATGACCCATATTCAGTTCAGGGTTCCCTCACTTTCTCCCTTCAAAAGTTAAAAGAAACAAAAACCCAAAAACAGAAGAAAAAAAAAAGAAGCCAGCTACCGGGACACCAGAGGTGTCAACAATGTAATAGATCGAGAGAGAATCCTGACGGGCCGAGGTTCCTTTAGATTCTGTGAACCTATGCTTGTTGTTATCCCTCCACACTTGAACCCTACTCCCGTTAGGGCTTTTTCTTCTTTTTTTTCTCTCTCTCTCTCTTTCTCTTCGGGTCTATTCAGGTCGGATCAGATCCGTTCGGTAAACCTAGATCTGATCCAGAAAATGATTCAAGTCCAATTTTAGGATCCGACCCGAACCCGCTAAAATTTGGATTGGGTCTATGCGGGTCGGATCGGATCACAGGTCGACCCGCACTATTTGCAGCCTTACCCCCCCCCCCCCCCCCCCCCCACACACACACACACACACACACACACACACACACACCCGTGACCCCGACCTATTTGCATTTTGCAGCCTTACCTTAACCTATCAACCCTCTCTCTCTCTCTCTCTCTCACACACACACACACACACATATACTTGCATTATAATCTTTTCCTTCAAAGCATTCATGGAACACAGCCTTCATCCCTCTCCTTGAACCCTTCTCTGGATCTATCAACTCTCTCTCTAATAGTTACATTGTAGTATATCTTCAAGGCATTCACAAAACAAATCCTTCGCATATGGACTTCTAATTCCTCTCCATCCTCCTCTCTCTACTCTTGTTCTCTCTAATCAACTCATCTACTTGCTCTTCTGATGAAACAACTAATAACCAACACCCGGCGCCAACAACACGTCCCTCCATGCCCGAGTTGCTCCCTTATCCTCTATGGGTCAGCGTTGTCATCTCCTTCTCCATCGGCTTTGCCTTAGGCCCCTTCCTCTTCATCCTCTGGAGACTCGCCATCAGCCGCTGCCGTCGCATCAAAACCAACGAAGAAGAGCTCGCCGACACTCCCACCGTCTTCAGCCCCATGCTCAGGTCCAACCTCTCCTTCATCGACAAGCTCCGACACAACGACTTCCCCGCCGGTCTCCAGGTCATAGGCCGTGGCGGCTGCGGCGAGGTCTACAAGGCTGAGCTCCTTGTCTCCGGCCGGAGAATCCCCATCGCTATCAAAAAAGTCCTCCAACCGTCCCTCGACGCCGCTAACCTCACCGAAGAAGAGAACAGGCTTCTCCGCTTTCAAATGCGGCAAATCCGGTCGGAAATCCTCACCGTCGGCCGGATGCGCCACCCAAATCTCCTCCGCCTATTGGCACACGTGCCGCAACCTGAGTGCCACTACCTCGTCTATGAATTCATGCACTACGGCTCTCTGCATGACGTGCTAAAGCGCGGAGCTCGCGAGCTGGACTGGCCAACTCGTTATCGAATCGCTCTCGGAATCGCCGCCGGCCTCGAGTATCTCCACATGGTGCACCGGCCAAGAATTATACACAGAGATTTGAAGCCAGCAAATATCTTGCTCGACGACGGACTAAACGCCCGGATTGCCGATTTCGGGCTGGCGAAGGTGGTGCCGGATTTTATCAGCGGACCGTTCAGTTCGCGTAACATCGCCGGAACGGTGGGCTACATCGCACCGGAGTACTTCCAGACATTATCATGCACCGATAAGTGTGACATATACAGCTTTGGAGTGATTCTGGCGGTCCTGGTTACTGGGAAATTTCCAAATGATGTGTTCTTTCAGATGACTGATGAAATGTTCATCATTGGATGGGTGAGGAGTGTGTTACGATCGGATAATCCAAAGGTGGCGATTGATCCGAATTTGGTGGGGTGTGGGCTAGAGGAGCAGATGTTGCTGGTGTTGAAGATTGCTTGTTTTTGTACGTATGATGATCCCAGTGAGAGGCCTAATAGTAAAGATGTTCGGTGTATGCTGTCTCAGATAAAGCATTAGATTAACAAGGATTCGCTACTGTATGGAATAGAGATATTAGCCTTAAATTGTAAAATGATTGTATTGTCTTCAGCTATATAACATGATTTGAGAGACATCAATAATTTATGACTAACAATAGCATGTGGGATAACATCGATCATGCAACATAGTAGTTGATGGATTAATGGATGACATGATCATCTCTCTGTTGAAATTGGTGCTGGTGGTCCATTTACTCAAGATCCATGTTACCTATAATGACACATATTCCATACCAGGAAGTTGAAAATAAATCAGAGATCCCAGACCATATGGAGCCCATGGACAGAGGTTGTATCTTCCACCCGAAAGAAGAATTTCCCTTTCCTTCTTACAAATCCACCAATGGATCACAGAATTATCACTTTGAGATATGTGCAAGCGATGAATGAAATGTTCAAAGTCCTTTGAAAGTTGTGCATGATGCAATCCAATGGTCGACATCCTGAAAGAAGACCAACCTTTCTTTCGTGCAAAAAAATACAACCCGAACTCACAGCTCACTTGGTGCAATAGAATGACTGGGTTTTTTCTTAGTGAATAAATAGGAGGGGAGGGGAGGGGCAGAACCCCACCCGCGTAGCAGCCCTCACTGGACCTCCCTTCCACCAAAGAATGTTTGATGCATGTCGCAAGTTCCCGCATGCCCTCCCTAATCCGTGGAAAATCCCACCGGGCCATCCATGTGCGAGTACGACACCTCAGCGCCACTTTAGTACTAATAGAAGAAAAGCATATCCACACAGAGTCATCCGGGCGTGGAACATGCGATTCCCTGATTCAATCGACGCCCGCGCATTTCGAATCCGAACAACTCGGGTGGAGTCCAAGCCTCCTTACCACCAAGCTACCACCTTGGTGGCAATAAAATGACTGTTCAAACCTTTACAAAACAAAGAAAAAATGTTCTAGATAGTTTTCTTCACCTCCTAATTTGAATGATTCAACACGGTTAAGATGGGTCAATCAAAACTGTTCAACAATTCTCATTTTCAGTAGACCGAGACTGTTGAAGCCACGACTAATCTAGTTTTTAAACTACCCGCAACACATTCATAATTCTCTCATAACCGGTGAAAATAACCATAGTTTTTAGCAGGGCAAGTATTTAATCAATGAAGTCATTCAGCTTCCTCCTTTAAACTAGAGAAAAACTGAGGAATATATAGGATCTAAGTCTTTTCTACTTTAACAAAGTCATCCTCCTTCAATTATTTTCCTCCAGCCACCGGGACAACTGATCAACCAGCAGACTCGGTCAGATGGAGGACTTGCAGCTTAGTCCAAATCCACGTAGGTAGTCTGACAATGGAATTCCAGGCTGACTGAAAACAAAAGATGGGCTTTTCTTTCTAGTGTCCAGCCTCAAAGTGCCCTTCTGATTTCGCCATCAACAGCTGCAAATTTTGCTTCATTACAAATCATGAAATAACAACAGCAAAGAGGGAAGAAGATTTGTGATACAACAAATAAATTTATAAAATCATGCAGTTTTCGGCATCAAAAATTTCTGGAAAATATGCAATTATTCTCCATTGATTTAATTTTTTTAGTCAAAACTTTTTCCAGGTTTTTCTAACCTTTATTTTCCCTAAAGCTGATCATCTCATATATTTCTAACCTCTATTTTCTGTGATCATCTCATATATATTTTGTTCTAATGATTCCTCTTCTAATGCCGTAATGTTTTTAATCATGGTGTCCTCTTGATTCCAACCTACATCATATTCCAAAACTTCACTTCTTTATTTTTCAGATTATGAACTTTTGCTTAAATAAAATATTCAAGAATTCCAGCTTTGCGGCTGCACACAATGAACAACCAACACACAAGAAAAGTGTAAAGAAAAAGGAGCATTAGCTGGTTTGATTAACTGATCATCCATAAGCCAAACATCTCCTATTCATTTTTCAAGCACAATAGAGATGGAATATTTCTATTTCCCAAAGTTCGCCATCAATATCGGACCTCATACCGATACCATTTTATTACAATACTGGTACGCGGTACGATACAAGATGGCAAGATGTACCGAGTATTAGAACGATACGAAACTACATACCAATTCAGTACCGATACAATACGGTATATCTGATACGGTACGGTATGTATGGTACGGTATAGTACCGACCAGTACGGCAAGCCTTGCAATTTTCTTAGAACCAAGAAAATATATTTGACAATTTTTTTTGGTCAATATTTAAATGTCTTATTGGCATTGTTCTTGAGATGTCAATTTTCGGCCCTGTCACTTTGTTTTTTGTAATTTTTTATAATTATTCTTTCCTTGAGTGATACCAAAGAATTTTCTGTTAAAAAAATAGCAAAGATGAAAGATTTTGATTCTCATAAAACCAGACTAATAATTATCATAAGAATAGTATTTAGCATATGATATGCACGCGTCTTGAGAAGAGAGTACAATATGAGAGGGGAAAATAGGCCAGATGAGTAGCTGGGGGGAATCTAAGGGGGAGGGAGGAAAGCAGACAACTTAGAACTTAGGACACTTGCTCTAACATTTGAAGGTCATGATTAGAGATACATGGATTCTAAGGCAGTTTCTGGAATATGATTCTAGAGCATGGTATGTTGTATCGGCTCGAACCAAGCGATACAGGGCATACCATAGCATACCGGTTCAGTACCAATATCCGGTATAGATGGCGTACCGACACTCAGTATGCAAAAAAATATTTCGTACCGTATCGTAGCAACACTATGCTAGTGTGGCACCAGTACGAAGTCCGATATCGAGACGGCAAATTTTGTTTTAGAGGTTTACTAGTTTATCGAGACCCTAATCATTTTATTCTTCTCTTTCTCAATAATTATTTTTTCTCTTTTCTAGTTGTATTGGAACTCTAGGAAGGGCAATCTAGTTGCAGAAAGAAAAGGTCTAGCAACAAAAAACTATTATAGTCAGTAAGGGTTGGATCGTTGAAGCTTCAATCATTGTAATAGTATAGATAACTATTTGAAAGGAAGTCCATCAACACATATAAACATCTAGTACTTCACATTCTTCTATGACACCATCCGTCCGCATTGCACATTGCACCTTGTATTTTATCAGACTTCTTCCTTTTGTGGAGTATTATTCGTGTAATCCTAAGGGAAAAATATTAGCATCATCTCAACTCCCTCCACTTGAAACATTCGATTTGTTGTTTAAACATTTTTCTGTGCCATCTATATTTTCCGAAGAGACACCAATATACAAGGAACCTGTTGTATGTAAGACTAAATGCTTAACCAACTTATATTGGTCAGCATTTGAAATGCACTAAAAAACAGCTTTCATCTCTTGGATATTCACTTTACTGATTTGACTTGGCTTGTAGATGTCACTAGTTTAATGTATTTACCTCAAGCAAGATTGGATCTTCTAACTTACTAGATTAACATTCAAACATTGTAAGAGTTTTACTAAATAAGTACAAAATAAAGGCATAATTACATCATATTATAGTTTGATCCAAAATTCGTTGTCTTGGTACCGAACGTCGTACTAATGCCACACTAGTACTATGTCAATATGGTACAATACGGAATCTTTTAAACATACCGGGTATCGGTACACCTCCCATACCGGATATCAGTATGGTATAGTATGCCTTGTACCATCCGGTTCAGGCCTATACATCGAACCATGGTTTGATCATAACTCTATGTGTAATATGCTATATTGTGTATTGAAGTAGAGTAACAAATAAAAAAGAGGCAAGCTATCAATTTCTCTCCCTCCCGGCTCTCCCTCAATGACCACGCCTCTACCCCACCCCCCACCCCTCTCACCCAAAAGTGTGTATGTGCATATAATACAAAAAATCCACACCACTACTAGTTTAGAATCAATACTGAAATATCCAAATTCAAAAGTCCTCAGTATCAAAAATACCTAGACACTAAAAATTAGATGTTTTAGAGATTTCCCGCTTGAGTATCATGTCGTAACAAAGTGGACAATTTTAGTAGTGGACAACATTGATTTCCTTTGTAGTTACAGAAGCTTCAACATCAAATTAACTGAATTTTGTTCCATATGTGTTGTCAGATGTCTAGATTATGATTAGTGGTTCAGATTCTCAATCTGTAAAGCACAAGCGCCAAATATTTAAGAGATCACAGGAAGTTTTCTGTTGGTGCAATTAGACAATTATAATTGTCATCGGTGCAAGGGAATACCTTAAAAATCCAGAAGCAATTGTGGAAGTACTCTCTCTAAATGAGTAGGTTCAATTTTATTAATACCCTCTGCTTCAGCTATCATACCAGAACGCTGCACAGCCTCTGTCAAGAAAAGAAACTTCTCAATTAATGGAAGTAGCATATCTGAGAATACTACCTTACAAATGAAACACAAATATATAAATTACTTTAATATTCACACCTGTGACAAAAATGCGAATGAGTTCACAACTAAGCTTTAGAGCATTTGAATTAGCTGCATGGAGAAAGGAATGGTTATATGCCAATAGTTTAGTTTAATGAAACCCCAATCAATAACTACAAATGAAGTAACAAAAGTTTGAAATATTGTGCAGCACTACTACTGAATTCGTCATAAAACATGAATTATTAACATGATACAACAATAACCTAGAAAAGTAAGCCTTACTGATATAGCATCCAGTGTTTGACCTCCTGGGCCAAGAAATAAAAATTTTCTTGTTAGATCACTAAAAATCTTCACTGGTTGCACATGTGCTCATTTCAGAGGGCCATCTCTGGCTAGAGCCTAAAGGCTCTAAAGTCATTGTAATATTCTGGCTAATGAAGGTGCTAAATAATAAGATAACAGTGTTTCTTTTACATAGATATCATAACATAATGTAAAAATAACAAAAACCTAAAAAAAGGATATAAGCATGAAATCCACATAGATAACTATTTCAAATCAGGTAATGATCTACTCAAGTTAACAGGAAATACTCATTTATGGCTAGCAAGAGACTGACCATAATTTTTTTTTTCAAAACATATTACGATAAAAAAAAACGTCATTAAACAGGAAGCAATTTTCTATATTTAAAAAAGACATAAAAAATACCAGTAGTTTGTCGATTCTTTTTTGTTCTGTCACCTACCTGCAAATTCACAAGAAATTCACATTGAAATTATTCATATATTACCCTCATTTATATATATAAATGTGTTTGTATGTGTGTGTATTTGTGTGCGTTTGTGTTTGCATGCGTGCTTTTGTGGATGTGTGTCTGTGTGTGTGTGCGAGAGAGAGAGAGAGAGACTTAATAACATCTGGACAAGATTAAAGCTATGGATGCAAAATAAATCATGGGCATTTAAATTAAAAACCATTGGTCATCAACTATGATAATTATCTAAAACAAAAAAAAAAGTGTTCTAGATACCCCTTACAATCATCATGTGGACATAAAATGGACAGTTTCATTAGAGATACCATGCTGATATATAAGCAATAGAAATTAAGAACCCAAGCTAGTGACCTTGTATTGCTCCTCTTCTTTCAGCCAACATTGTGCTAGACCCTATGATTAAGATAACATTGCAATGGTGGCTGTATGCATGGCAAGTTCAACCATTTCTCCCTTGCTTAACAATAACAAGAACACTGAATAAAAACAGTTTCTGGTGGCAACACCAACAGAAAACAGCAGTTAAAATAGTGGAAGCATGCTATGGTCAAGGAGATGAAAGTGACTATGTTAATTGTTTATATCATCTATACCAGAAGAAAAGGAATATCTGAGGGAACCAGCATCATACGCAGCAATGACAGTCAATTGAACTAGCAAATGATGAAAGTTCACATCTTCCTATAATAAGATAAAAAATATAACGCTAAGGTTGTGAACAAATATAAGAAAAGAATATAGACTAGACTTATCGACAAAAATATCTCCAAAAGTCTCTAGAACTATTATATAATGATTATGGAGTAAGATTGGAAATTTTGACCATAAAAAGTGAATCATTCTAAGTGGAATTGTTAGAAACCATAGAGGCATATGGATCTTCGTAGCGACAATACAAGTCTTTAATAAATTTTGATTAAAAAAAAAAAGTTAAAAGAGCAAGCAAGTTCTTTAAGTTTTAAATGGATGCAAGTTAATTTTGCAGGTAGTGTTACCAGAAGAGAATAGTTGCTGATTTCGGTCAAAGTCAGTTGTCCAACAGCAGGCCTAGTCTGCTACATAAGATTGCTACATGTACATTTGGAGCACGCATCCATTAAATATAGAAATAATTTTCTCTTGATAGATTTCTTGACACCTTGCTCTATCAATGCAACCAAAGACTTCAACTCAATAGGGTGTCAAAATATCATACCTTTTCAAGCATATATTCAAAATACTTCCAAAGCATTACTACATTACTGGTAAAAATGGTGAAGCCTTTCAATATGTAATATTACATCTTGCCTAACAGTTAGCAGCCTAAACCTTCAACAGAAGAGACAACACCACATATTACATGCCTATGGTGTCTAACCACTATCATATCAAGTTTCTTCTGCTTCTACCTTGGTTCTATCATGGTCAACTTTCATCATAATGTTTATTTTTTGGTATTATGTAATCAGCATCGTTCAGTACCTAGTTCCACCAAAATGTCTCTTATAACTGGGTTTGCTTTATAAAAGCTACGCCAATTAATCCTAACTTAACTTATATCCCCTTCCATAGCAAGCTTACTAACACTACTTTTTCACCCAGATCTTATTTAATGCCTATATTCTCTTTTTAGACCCTTCAGACATATTTGAATATTCCTTTTCAACCAACCTCCATCCCAAGTAAGACCGCGTTGGTCCATGATCAGTTAGCAGTCAATTACTGTCAATTTTGAATTCATTAATGTCTTCATATTTAATTTTGTATTTCTAGAGTTTGCAAAACATCCACCTCCTCATCATCCTCTCTGTGCCCAAAATGCACATGTAAGTTCTCAAACTGTTGTCATATAAACCTTCTTAAGCATCAAGTTAGATTAATACTAACTTTTTATATGATAGCTCTTTTCATTATCGTTCCAAAAATTGAACAGTATAAACATGATCATACCACTTCTTGAATAGAAAAAATAGATGCTCTATCTTGCAAATCTTTGATCCATCAGTATCTAGTTACCAACAATTTAGTCACATTAAATCATCAATATCATAATATAAAGTGGTGACTCAAAAGCTTTAATGCCAAAAAGACGAAGGCCACAAAAGAGACTTTTCAGTCAGAAATTCTTGCAAATAGAAGATTTATTTAAGCATGTGGGCAGTTTTTCGACAAAAATAACCATGGAACAGAATGAAATTGCAAAGTTCATATCTATCTTACTAACAACTGAACGATAAGCAATAGGAAAACTAGATAGTCACAGTTCTCTGTTTGAACAAGAACAAGGTGTTGCATCAGGCCCCTAGATTCGCTGAGGGGGGTAGGAATGTGCTTTACAGGGGTGTCATGACAAGAAAGCATTAAAAAAAGGGGAAAAAATAAAAAATAAAAGACGAAACTTCTTTTAGATCCTGCTTTAACCAACTTCTTGAACTCTAACTTTGGCTTTTTAAGGTATTACAATATGGTTAACCGAATAATTCAAAATATAGAAAATGTGAGAAACAAACCTATCTCAATAGAGAACAAGCTATTTTCACAAACGTAGTTGTGGGAATCAGGGTCAGTTCGGCCATAAATCTTTTTTTATACTTGCATGGTCTCATACCTGATATTGGTGAATGGTACGCATATTTTTTATACTTAAGATTAGGTTTAAGCAATTATCTTTCCATTGGGAACCAAATATGAATGATTTCAAAGGTTGAGATCTTAGTGTCAAAACCAAATCAGGGTAGGCCTCCTGTGCTCATGCAACCACAAAAGAAGGAAGAAATTTTACTTGCACCACATTTAGCTCCTACATCATCATTCTCCCTTTGAGCTTTGTTACACAGAACATACCAACATGTATAACAATCAGATTCAACGGTTGAACCACAAAGTGCCCAAAATGGTGTCTCAGAGGAGGCTTCTTCTCTGTATGACCCCTAATGTAGCATACTGGGTAGTGATGCCTTACCACAAACACAAATGGCTCAGTCATTCAAAATGAATAGGTTCATAATTGTTTGTGTCTGAGCTATATTATGACCCAGATCTCCATAGCCAAGTAGGACGGCTAACAAAAGGAGCAGCCAATTTCCATCAGCTGTACCAAATCATGATGCATCTAAAATACTCTAGATTACATGACAAAGGCAGCAAATCTCACATAAGATTCCTTATTGAACATTCTCCCTACCCAAAACTTTACCCATTCAAACTCCATATCAGGTAATGGTGTTTAAACCCTCCCAAGAAGATTGCATTTAGACCAAATATTACATGTTCAGCAATTAACCAATTCAATATTTCGTTCCTTTAGGTAACAATATCAGTACGAACACGAAAGCAATACAATTCTGAATCACTAAAACAGAAGAAATAAAATCGAAAATGTGAAAACTATTTTGATTCTATTTAATTCTACATGCTCATGGAAATAGCAATAACAAAAGTATGCGAACAGAGGTCAAGATCTAAAATAGGTTCCAATAAACTCTTATTATCTTCAGTACAGCAACATCAGGATGTGAAAGATGCAATTTCCGACAAAATGGCAGCAAGCACACATCCATCAGTACTACCACAAAATTATATCCTCTGCCTCCTAGCAACTAATATAAAACAAAAAAATTATTGTGGGAAATTCTTAATATTGTTTTAAAGACCCAAGAGAATAAACTTCCATGATAACATTGGATGATTGCATCCTAACAAAAGATGTTAGCAATCAAAGGAAGTAGCACATGTCCTCAGCAAAATATAAGCGGTCAAATAAAGCCAAAGAGGTAATCAGTTTGGCGAGTTTCTGAAAGATTCAGGTCAAGAATGTGGGATAATTTGATGTGATGTTCATGATAATTGGTCTGAAAGCAATTTCATGGTTGAAGATCCAACTATATGTATAAGACAACTGCATATTTTGGTTTTTCATGCTCATCATTACTGTCAGATACAAAACAAGCATTTTCACTCAACATCTTGGCTTAGACTTCAATGCTAAAACCTTTAACTCAACAAAAAAGATACAGATGTCATCCTTGGTCAACATTCTAGCCATAATGCTTCCAAACCTTTTACTCTATCAAGTATCACCTATTGTTACAAAATTCCCATCATGAATCATTTTTCTAACGTGATTTCCAAAATGTTGTTTTGTAATTTTGAATTTGCATTTATTCATATTCACTATCTAATCAAACCAACAAGAGATGTCTCATCTATTTGGATGAAAGAGAAGATTAATTCTATATACATCTAGATCTCCTTTTAGAACAAGCTTCCTCACAAAATGTTGCATTCCTTCAATCCAAGTAAACTTTGGCATCTGTTTCTTGTTTCACACTTCATATGAGACCTTAACACCATAGCTTGACAAATTAATTTAAGCCTTCATTGCAGATAATAAGATATCTAGAGGGAGCCAACTCGTGCAACTGGTAAGAAGAAGAGAAGAAGAAGTAGAAGTAGATAAAGAAGAAGATGAAGATTATGATGATGATGTGAGAATCGGCCTAATTGGGCCCATCCTAAATTGAAGTCGGTAATGCCCACCAACTTCAATCGAAAAAATTCAAAAAATTTTGGGATTGAAACATAGGAGGATGTGTTCCTCCTCTGCTCGATTCCTAGGCCGTTGGGATAACACCGCCCCTAGCCGTGGCTAATGGGGATTCGTCGGGCCGCTGCAACCAACGAACAACCGGTTGGATCTGCCGATAAGCCGAGCGTATCTTCTTCCCTAAAATCCTCTATAAAAACCCCAATTCTCCTCCACTCGATCCACTATGAAGCTCTCTCCTTCCTCCTTTGGTGGCCGGCATGCCACCCTGGCCAAGCACCACCGCCTGAAGTCTCCTCTCTCTATTTTTTTTGTTGCCCTGTTTCTCTGTTTCGAGACTTATATCACTGGAATCCGCCCAAATCCACCACCGCAGTCGATAGCCGCCGCCACTACAGCTCGCCGGAGAGCTTCTTCACCCCTCTTGCTTCTTTCTTGGCCGAGAAGCTGCCATCGAGGTAACTAGGGGCGTTGTCCCTCCTCTTTCTCTATTTTGGCTAAGCACGACGGTTCCCACCGACCGTCACCACCATCTCCGGCCGCAGCCGGGGTCCTTGGACGTCATCGCCAAGGCTACGCCGCCGCTGCTGGCTCCTCTTTGCTCGGCCACCAGATCCCTGGCACCCACCCTTCTTCGGTCTCCTCTCCTCTCTTCCTTCTCTTCCTACTCTTCCTCCTCTAGTTCTTTCTTTCTTTCTATTTTATTTATTTATTTATAGATTAAGCTCTCAAATCCTCTTTAATCTCTCAAATCCTCTTTTATCTCTCTTGACTAGGTCAACCCAAACTGACAACCAAACCCAAACCTTTGATCGAACGCAAACTGAAACTCTCCCTCCTCTTCCTCTTTCTCTCTCTAAGCCAGGCCCAAAGATCGTAGTTCAAAGCCCTGACTCTCTTTACTCAGATCTAAGTTGACCCTTAGGTGAAGGCCCTGAACTACTCTAGTACCCGGGCGGCATACCGACTCTGTTCCTCAACCTTGTCAGGTTACCCCAAAAATTTGGTTATTCTTAACTTTTATTGAGCCACTTAAATCATAGCTCATCTTGATCAGTTTAGTTCACCTTGTTCAAACCAACCCATGCACTGCCCTTGTTTGACCTCCCTTTCCTTCACCCTAATTTGGACATGAGGTCGTATTGTCCAATAGTATTTTAATTTGTAGCTTTGCTTGACGGCTAAGATAACGATAAATTAATGATATTTTAATAATATTAAAATAGAAAAATCTGACCCGCCTAACTCAAATATGATTTTGAAGCAAGAAGAGGTAAGGAACCTATTGCTTTAAAGTATATTTTTCAAATTTTGGTAAAAAGATAATTAGTTTATTGAATATAATTGTTATATTTGTTTTATACTTGGCCAAACGAGTCAGGCATATTTTTGTTACAATAGTAAAGTTTTTTTTAATGTTATGTGTTAAAATATATAAAATTTGAAAAATATGACTGGATAAATTATGAAATTTGTTTCATATATATGTATTCTCAGCACAGCTACGATCTGGCCCGCCAATGGAGATTATTCGTCGGCCCTGTCTTGGACACTGAAACCACCAACGGTTAAGAATAGTGATATTTGGTACTTTATGCATTCTGACCCATGCTACTGGGTTACATGGTCATAGCCTAAAGTTGGATTTTTAGTATCAATTTATGAAAATAATAGTAAACTTTAATAGAGACATATACATTATTCGAGAATTGATTTATTCTCAGTCAATATCTTGCTCTTTAACTAATTATTTGGCATACTTAAACCCTACTTTGGAGTGTTATGTTGCTTACTGGGCTAGTATAGCTCATTATTTCTTCTTTTTTTATTTTTCAGATCCAGATTCATGATTGCTTGGATCTTGGAAGAGTGCATTAGATCTTCTTAAGATATTTTGAGTTCTAGTTAGATTATTTAGACTGGTTAGAACATTTTATTTGATTTGAATAAATAGTTAAGCATATGTTGACTTATATCACTTTGGAACAATTGATTGTAAGAATTATTTGTATAAGATCTTGATTTAATTAATTTTCAAAAATTATTGCTTTGATATGATCTATAGCCTTGCATGCTTGTATGGTCCGCCATGCAGGTATGCGGCGTCTGTTACGCTCTGAGTTCGGGGCATGACAGATGATGATTTTTCATTCTTTCTATCCAAGTAAACTTTAGCATCCATTTCTTGTTTCACACTTCAAGTGAGACCTTCACAACATGTCTCCACAAATTAATTTAAGCTTTTGATACAAATAATAAGACAATATATCAAGGTTCGTCGTACCGGTACTGGTAGGCATACTGATTGCCTACCGGACCGGCATGATTTCGGTTCGGACCGGTTTAAACCGGTACTGAACCAGAACACTCTTCCCCGCCGGAGCCGGGGAAGACGAAGAGAACGAGAGAGCGAGCGGGGGGGGGAGGGGGGGGAGGGAGGGAGGAGAGGAGAGGCCGCCCGCGGAGGGCCGCGGAGGGGCGGGGGAGCCCGAGGACGCGGCCTCGGTTTTTTAATTTGAGGATTTTTAAGTGAAGTCGACTACCGTTTTGCCGACTTCACTTACAAATTCCTAATTTTTTTTCTGTTGCCACATCCCCTATTTCTTTTAAAACAGGAGACACGACCGCAGCCTCGGCCTCGGCCTCCGCCGCGCCCCTGCGAGCTCTGCCACCACCCCGGCCTCCGCCGGCCCCCCGCAGCCCTCCGTGGGCGGCAGAGGCCTCTCCTCCCTCCCTCTCTTCCTCTCTCTTTCTCTCCTTCTCTTCGTCTTCTCCGGCTCCAACTGGATTCGGCCCGTACCGGTTTTCACCACTCTGGCGTACCGATTACAGGCCAAACCGATCCGAATCGGCCGGTACAGGCCGGTTCGTCAGACCATGCAATATATATTGAAGGTGACAACTAGTGCAATTGGTAAGAAGAAGAAGACGAAGAAAAAGATGGTGGCGATGGTGGTGGTGGTGGTCAAGGAGGAGGGAGGAAATAGACAATAATGATTCTGATCATCTAATCTTCAACTATGGTCACTCATAGACTGCACTTGCATCTTATTCATTGGTGATTTTGCTGTGCATTTACCTCTCTATCTTCATCTTCATGCCTGTCTTTTAAATCATACCCAAGTGACTTCCTATGTCCTATCAGCATTGTTATCTAAATATAAAACTCCCATTGCAACCATTACAAGGGTTCTGAAAATGCATAGCTGCTACATACAACCTGCCTGATACCGCAGCATTTAAGCACATTAGTCCATTCCATATGCTCCTATCAGCAAAGAAAGTACTTAGTATGCCACGGAAAAAAAGGGTGTGAAATACACCTTTTCATCTTTCTTAGCGAAATGGTTGATGGATCACTCCATCTTTACAAATGAAAAACAAATGGACTGGTACCTTTTGCGCAGCATCGTCCAAAACTAATGAATATTTTTTTTCCTTTTGGAATAGTTATTCTACAAATTCTTTCTGTTTCTTGTTTGGAGGTTTTTTTTTTTTTTTTTGAACAACTCTAAGCTGAGGGTTTTCTGAAAAATGGAGGCAGAAATAAAAGGTCGTCTTATCTAAGAACTAATTTATTCCATCTTCTCCTCGGAATAATTATTCCAGGAACAATAAAGTGACCAAAAAAACTACTCCTCCCTTATTACTATACTATACACCTGTTTGGCAGGATCAGATTATTCCAGGCCTTAATCCTACTTTTTTCCCGAACCAAACACAGCCTTGGGGATTTCGTTCAAGATAGCAAATACATAGCAAGCGTCTATAAGATTCTTGCCAGTCTATTCAAAATCATACCTCGACGTCCACCACTTCAATGCTTTCATTCCTCTCGGTTGCTCTTCTGCTCCAAACCAGCTTGAAAATGGAACAAATTAGTTCCTGCGACGTAGATGATCAGTAGCTGAGAAAATATTCCAGAAATTATGGTTGCTCGGAGGCGAATCAAACAGAAGGAGATAGAGAAGGGTTTTTAAAGACTCACAGGATCGAAGGTTTCCTCCTCCATCCGGATGGTTTGAAGCCGGCGTTCAGAGTGGCCTCTAGGTAAATAATTGATACGATGACGGAAGGTGCTCCGTCCCGATCCCGGCGGCGGGCCGCAGGCGCGGAGGGAGAACGGCGGGGGTGGTGGAAGCCGCCCTCCGGCGTCCGCCTTCTGCGGGCGGCGGCGTCTGTGCCTCGGCGGATACCGTGGAGGAAAAGGAAGAAGAGCGTGGAATTACGGAAGGAGAGTGGGATTTAGCGATGAGTGATCGCTCATTCCGAATCCCTGTTCCCCGTTTTATGAGCAACGCCGGACCGTTCATCACACCGGAAAAAGAACCGAGCGGCCACCCGAATTAACTAGAATTGAATATATATATATATATATATATATATATATATATATATATATATATATATATATATATATATATATATATATATATATAATTATTGATTATTTATTGTATAATTAGATTACAGCTAAATCAAAATTCTTCATGGAATAAAAATTTATGCCAAATACCAAGTATGAATATAATAGAATATGTAGAGCAACCAAACTCACTGAAAATCCAGAAATATTGTTCATATGTTTATTTTTTTGTAACTTCGGTTCTAAATATAATCACACTAGAATATATATGCGCGCGCGCGCACACATATATATATATATATAATGTGTATGTACCTACATGTATAATATGTATATCTATATTTTTTGTGGATGTAAACTTTTAAACTATTAACAACAATGACAACAACATATGCCTACCTACACTATTATTGTTGGTCTGTGGTAATCTATATTTTATCCTACTTCTTAATAAAATGCAATGCATAAAGCAATAAACTATAGCTTCATTAAATACAAAATAATAATAATAATAAATAATAATAAGATGTGTTCCTTTTCTTTTTTAGAAAGAAGAAAAAAAGAAAAAAAAAAGAATGATTCTTATGTTACCACTAAAATGAACCTTGCAATTTGGCAATTTTTTACTCGTAGCATTTCTTAATTTATGTATTTTAAAAAAGTTGTTGCTTTCAAGTATAAATATCACTACCCTCCAATAAGTGGTTTTTTTTTTTTAGTTATTGGAATCTTGGAATGCCCCATTCAAATGACGGCAATCAAGCTAGTTTTCGATCAAAAAATTTGTAGGGTTTCGATAACCGAGGCTCTCCAAAACTGAGGGCTTGTCCTTGGTAGATAATTTAGAAAAGAGAAATTGGGGTTTGGCTGACTCTTATTCTAACTCTAGTAATATGGAAGTCATTTAGATCAATTCATGATTAATGAAAATGCTTTGCCTATACAAGTTTGTCATATATTGACAAATTGCTAGGAAAAGGAGTTTGTGGAGTGATTGATTGAAACCCTATTTGATTTTGATGAGCTCAAAGCATTTGAGTATATCTTATATTTTACTAATGAATTCAATTGAGTGTTTCAGTGAAAATCTTGTCTAAATGTCTCTAGACTTGGCTCAAGATATTTTGGATAAGGTATGAAGTCAGATTGAACCAAAGTCTGAGACTCGAGTCGACTCCAGGATATTACGAGTCGACTCCAAGCGTATCAGAATCACTGGCACGGGCTCGAGTCGACTCCAGACCAGTACGAGTCGACTCCGACTGAGAACAGACAAACGAACAGAAAGCATCAACTCAAAACCTGTCAGCGAGTCGACTCCTGAAGTGCGCGAGTCGACTCCGATGCTTACCGAGTCGACTCCGGAGTAATATGAGTCGACTCCAAGAAGCTACAGTCAGAAAAGTCAGAGAGCGTTATTTCGACCCTGAGATTCGAGTCGACTCCGGTGGAACGCGAGTCGACTCCGATGGTTGGCAGGTCGACTCCAAAGAAAGTGAGAGTCGACTCTCAGTGGAACACTAGGCAAAAGTCAGAGAACCGTTTTCGGACTCTGAGATTCGAGTCTACTCCCGCAATACACGAGTCGACTCCGAGACAGCGCGACACCAAAAAGGCAGAAGGCCATATTTCGGAAACTGAGAGGCGAGTCGACTCTCAGACAGCTCGAGTCGACTCCAAGGCAGCGCTCCACCAAAAAGACAGAAGGCCAAGTTTCGGAAACTGAGAGCCGAGTCGACTCCAGAGAAGTTCGAGTCGACTCCAAGACTGGACGAGCCAAAAGACAGAAGATCGGGAGTTCGGGCTCTGAGCGCCGAGTCGACTCCCAGGATTATCGAGTCGACTCCAGTGGGCCAAGTTGAAAATTGGCTCCGTGGATTTCATGAGATGAGCCGACTCCGAAAATGCCAAGTCAGCTCCAGAAGTTGGCGAGTCGACTCCCAGTCGAAGAGGCCACTTTAATTCAAATCCGGAACAGTTGCCGAGTCGACTCCAGAAAAGCATGAGTCGACTCCCGCTACAGCCGAGTCGACTCCTGATCGCGCGAGTCGACTCCGACCCCCCAACGGACATATTGTCAGGTTGTGCAGAGTGTGCAGAACAGGCAGAAAAAGGTCTCTAACGGCTAGTTTCCGTGGGGGATGGTTTAAATAGCCACAGAGGACTGTAGCAAGAAAAAGAACGACCATTCCATTCAAAGAGATCAAGCTTTCATTCTCTGCAAGTTGGTTTTCAACGAAAAGAGGGAAGAGCGGCATTAACTTCATCCAACTTCCTCTTCCCAGCATTTAAAGAAGCCTCCTCCTGCATTCAAGTCGACCAGACATTCAAGAGGAGACCCGAAGCTCAAGAAGCCCTACTCAACTCCAACTCAAACGTGTTTGAGGGCTTCTAACCTCTCTTCAGTTTATATTGTTATTTATCTACTTTTGAGAAGCTTTGTTTTCCGTTTGTCCCTTTTATTTACATCTTGTCTTTGCTTGGTTCAATCGGGGGATTGAATCAAGGGTGTAGAGGTTGGTTGGTGAGCCGAGTGTAAAACCAACGTGTGTAAGGGTTCGATTGTGATCCCGGGAAAACAATCGGGGTGGTTCTAGTCGGTGAGCCAGGAAAAACCGACCGAGTTCGTTGTGAGCTCGTAAAACAACAAGTTTGGTTGTGAGCTTGTAAAACAACCGGCTGTAATCCAAGGGGTTATAGTGAATTCCCAAGTGAGACTTGGGGAGTGGACGTAGGAGCAAGGGTTAGCTCCGAACCACTATAAAACATTGTGTTTGTGATTGATTGTCTCTCTCTATTTCTCTCATTTCATTCACAGCACATATAAACGAATCAATCATCACGCTAAAGCATTAATTAGTCATCCACAAATGTTTTAAATAGCTAAGTTATTTTAAAACCCAATTCACCCCCCCCCCCCCCCCCCCCCCCTCTTGGGTTGTCTATCTGGGCAACAGAGTTCAAGAAAAAATAAGCTTAAACTATGGCATCATATTTAACTTGCAGCAATGATAAAAAGGAGAGTAGAGATGGTACCCTTTGAGAGTGGTGTTGGCTATGGCCAGATGATAAGGTAGAGATGACAATGAGAGCATAAGAGTGTGAAAGTATGGAGGTCATGCGGCTCCAGTTGCCACCATGGTCCAGCATTTGCTGCTGAGAGCGAGAGAGAGAGAGAGAGGGGGGGAGGGAGAGAGGAAGAAGAAAGAGAGATTATGGGAGAGAAAGAGGAGGAAAGAGAAATAAGAAGATTGTGGTACCTAGGTTGTCTATCATCATCCATCAATCATCCACCGCCATCAACTATAGATGAACTTTCGAGAGAATAGTTCATGGTGGTTGCTACGACTTTAATCTTGCTCTTTTAAAATAGAAATTAAATGTAGAATACCCCAAATATAAGGTGTAGCAAAGTAATATTCTCGGTGAGTCCGAGATCGAATCCACAGGGATTTGATAGTGAACAAAAACTAAAGACTAAAAAATATTTGGATTGATAAAAATATAACTAAGGCTTTACGATTCAGCCTAGCACTTCATCATGCTTTTCTTTTAATCACCTATTATCTCAGTTAGATCTGAATGAAGACCTAACAGGAAAGTGGAGCGGTGAAAATACCAATTAATCATTAATAAAATAGATCTAGTTTTATGGGCAGCATTGTAGTAATTCTATTTTAAACTACAGGGATTTCTAAGCATCTGTTATACCCGAGGAAAATAACAAATCAAAAAAAATATATAAGTTTGAAATAATTTCTATAAATCTACTGCACCATAAATCAAATAAAAAAATATTAAAATCCCATTGATGATTAAAGAAAATACATAAAGAAAATACTAGGCTTTTCCCTAGCCTTAGCTAAAAGAGATTTAACTACTCATATGAGATGGAAGCATTTTTGTAAAAGGGATTAGCAAAGAAAAACTAAAATAAAGCATAAATCCCTTTTTTTTTCTTTCTTCTATTCGGAAAACAGAGTACTCTGTTTTCTCTTCTTTTTTTTTCTCTTCTGATGGTTCCCTGTCTTCCTCTCTCTTCCCGAATGGCCCCTTCCTTCGTGGCTTCTCCCAGGGGGATGTAGTCGGTTGCAAAAGGAATGAAAGGCTTCCCTGGATTAAAAGCTTGGAGTCGAATGGAACCCCCTGCCCCTCCTGGCCTCTCCCTGGTCCCTCTTATAGCATGTTGAAGGCACGGCTGGGAAGATCCGAAAGCAATGCTGCGACGATCATGGTTGCAACTTATTGCGGACGCTTAGGAACCTGCTGGGAGCGGATGAGACGTGATGTGTCGAAGGGACTTTGGGAGATCGCAGAAGCTGGAATGCTGCTGGGAGCAGATGAGACGCATGGAGGTTTGGAAGATAGGAATGCGGCTGAAACGCATGGATTTGAATGCAGAACCCACGGATGAGACGCGTGGAGGTTTGGAGATGATCCGGTTGCTTGAGGTGCGGGATGAATGAAGTCGAATCGCTTGGGACTCTTCGGCTGCTGGGACGCTTCCGCTGTTGCTTCACGAATGAAAGAAAGAGCCGGTTTGGAAGACAAGAAGCCATGCGGAAGGCTTGCTGGGATGAACCGAACGTATGGGGAGTTGCTGAGGCGGGTTGCAGACGTTGCTGATATGCTTGGGAAGTTGGGAAACAATCGAATTGCATGAGACTCTTGAGACGGCTCGGAGATGCTTAAAAACGTTGGAAAATCACTTGCTTCAGCCCGTTGACATGGATGCATGGGAATTTTAGGTTAGGAACCGTTGGATCGCCTCATCATGGATGCTGTGAATTTGTTGAGCTTGGGCTGGCGGTCATTGGGCTCAAATCCAATGTTATTGGGTCTTTTGGATTACTTGCATTCAAACACAAATAAAATATTAATTAATCAATTTTATCAATAATGATTAGCTATAATACTAATTAAGATGGTATGAAGATTGTACTTTTGTGCTCTCATCACACCCCCCAACTAACTTATTACTAGTCTCTAGCAATTTAGTGTGAAAATGATAAAATGAGGGTGCAAAAGTATTGTTTATTTTTATTAATATATATCAATATGCATAAATTAAAATAAATACTCACTTTCATAGAGCATTACGATTGCACTTAGCACGTGCAACAAGCCGTTAAACTCCTAGGTTACCCTAGTGGACGAGTGTTGTCTCGTGAGGGTTTGCAGTGATGTTACCCACAAACATCGTTTTTAAGTTAAAAGATACTTTAAAACTTAGCAACCCTTAAGGCAAATGTAAATGTGACATCTCAGAATACCTACACCTCCACCACAATTGGGTACCGCTTGAGTTCTAGGTGCACTACCCAAATTCACAAGTGTTAACTACCATTTGTTAGAACCCGACCCACTAAATTTTCCGAATATCACATGTTATTTGTCCAGAATGGTTCGCACGTAAGAATAAAGCTATAAATCCCAACTAGACATCCCAGCTACATAGAGTGCTAAAACAATGGAGTCAAACTAGTCATCCACATGTCACTTTGTTTTAGTTAAACTAACCCACTCATATTTATTTTAATTATATTATTATTATTATTATTTTTTCACAGTGACTATAACAGTCCAACTCCATTAGGCTCTAGTAAAGTCCATGTAACGAGCTTTGGGTCAATAACTCTTGATCCACTTGGCTCAAGACATTAGGTGAAACACCCCTCGGACTTAATTCTCAAACCAAACTACGCCACGAGACCAGACTAGTCACTTATTTTAGTCATTTTTACCTTTTTACGCGAACACTCGCTGCTTTGTAAGCAAGAGGCTCGGTTACTCAGTGAAGACAAACTGTATTATTTCTTCTTTTTTTTTCTTTTTTTTTTTTTTGTAACATGACTGTATTGTGACTATAGGTCAACCAAGGTCAGAACATAAAGCACCCAGGTGATATAGCCGGAAATTTCAAACTCTATCTTTATGTGAAAACCAAATCATGAACTTTAGGATAAGGACACTCGTACTTCTCTTGCGAATAAGGTCAACAAACATATAGGTAACACAAGTGAATTCCTGAGGCTTTTCTATTGTCATTGAATACTTGTGTGGGATCTAATAATAGGTCTCTAATAAGTCATAATGTGCTCCTTGCCTTAATAGCTGCACATGTTTATTTGCTTAAAAAAATTAAAGTGATAATTAAATGCAACAAAATATATGTTTGTTATTATTATTATTACTATTATTATTATTATTATTATTATTATATATATTATTTTTTATTTTATTTTATTTATTTTATTTATTTATTTTTTATTTTTTATTTTTTTCAAAGATATGACAATTGGTATGATATATAGAAAAAATACAGTAATCTCTCCCCCCAACTTAAATTCAACATTGTCCCCAATGTTGCAACATGAATGCATGAAATATGGCATTAATTATTGTATGAAGGATAATAAGGCTGAAAGTTAGAATTTACCTGATAGAATGACTGCACACTGTTGTTGCTCACCAATTATCATATCAACAGAAAAAGAAAGAGAGACAAATTATGATACAAACAGAGGATCTCTAGCAGATATAGAGATCAATCCTGATAAACAGGATCTCCTAGATTGGTCAATTCAACCTCTAGGGTAAAGTTGTCCAAAAATAACTTCAAACGTTGGCCATTTACTTTAAAAATATTACTGATGTTTGGATTCTCTATCTCAACGGTTCCATACGGATAAACAGTTTTAACTATAAACGGGCCGGTCCACCTAGATCTCAATTTTTTTGGAAATAAATAAAGTCTTGAATCATACAATAGAACTTTTTGGGAAGGCTCAAATATATTTCTTATAATATTTCTATCATGAAAGACTTTCATTTTGTTCTTATAAATTCGAGCATTCTCATATGCTTCATTTCTGATTTCCTCTAGTTCATTAAGTTGAAGTTTGCGTAGTGAACTAGCCTTATCCATATCAAAATTAAATCTCTTAATAGCCCAGTAGGCCCTATGCTCCAATTCTACAGGCAAGTGACACGGTTTGCCAAAAATAAGACGATACAAAGACATACCAATCGGGCTTTTAAAAGCAGTACGATAAGCCCAAAGTGCATCAGTTAAACGCAAAGACCAGTCTTTGCGATTTGGGTTAACCGTTTTTTTCAGAATATTCTTAATTGATCGATTGGATACTTCAACTTGTCCACTTGTTTGTGGATGATAAGGGGTGGCGACTTTATGGGTGATCCCATATTTTTGCATTAAAGCCTCAAAAGGCTTATTACAGAAGTGTGAACCCCCATCACTGATGATGGCTCAAGACGTTCCAAATCTGGAAAGAATGTTTTCTTTTAAAAATTTTAAAATAGTTTTATGGTCGTTATTCTTGCAAGGAATTGCCTCTATCCATTTGGAGACATAATCTACAGCTACTAAGATGTACAAATTTCCGAATGAAGGAGAAAATGGACCCATAAAATCTCTTCCTCAACAATCAAATATTTCGATAATTAAAATTGGGTTGAGGGACATCATATTCCTACGAGTTATCCCACCTAACTTTTGACAACCCTCGCAAGCTTTGCAAAAGTTATGAAAATCTTTGAACAAGGTGGGCCAATAGAAACCGCACTGTAAAATTTTTGCAGCCGTTTTCTTAATAGAGAAATGACCACCACAAGCTTCAGAATGACAAAAGAAAATGACACTAATAAATTCGTCATTAGGTACACATCTCCTAATAATTTGGTATGGGCAGTATTTGAAAAGATAAGGATCATCCCAGGAAAAAAATTTTATTTCAGTCAGAAATTTTCTTTTGTCCTGTTTATTCTAATGAATCGGAAGTTCACCCGTGACAAGAAAATTTGCAATGTCTGCAAAGCAGGATGACGACGTGATCTCAAAGAGTTGCTCATCAGGAAAAGTGTCTCTTACGGGTGAATTGTCTATGGAATCTGGAAGAGTGAGACGGGACAAGTGATCAGCTACTACATTCTCTACCCCCTTTTTATCTCTTATTTCTAGCAAAAATTCTTGAAGTAAAAGGATCCACCTAAGCAACCGCGCCTTAGCATCCTTTTTTGAAAGAAGGTACTTAAGGGCAGCATGGTCAGTGTAGATAATGATTTTGGATCCAATCAAGTAAGACCTAAATTTGTCTAGTGCAAATACTACGGAAAGTAGTTCCTTTTTCGTAGTGGTGTAATTCATTTGTGCACTATTTAAAGTCTTACTTGCATAATAGATAACATAAGGCTTTCTTTCTTTTCTTTGCCCTAAAACTACCCCAACTGCATATTCACTAGCATCACACATGATTTCAAAAGGAAGCGACCAGTCGGGTGGTTGCATGATGGGAGCAGAGGTCGGCAAGCTTTTAAGTTTATCAAAAGCTTTTTGACATTCTTCAGACCATGCAAATTGGGTTTCCTTTTGAAGGAGATTACATAAGGGTTTAGATATTGAGCTAAAATCTTTAATGAATCTCCTATAAAATCCTGCATGACCCAAAAATGAGCGTATATCTTTGATAGTTTTTGGGTTGGGTAAGTTAGCAATTAAGTCAATTTTAGCCTTGTCTACTTCAATCCCTTCAGATGAAATGACATGCCCGAGAACAATTCCCCTAGTTACCATGAAATGGCACTTCTCCCAGTTTAAGCTTAGATTCTTCTCCTCACACCGAATTAAGACTAGCCTTAAATGGTCCACACAATTTTCAAAAGAGGATCCGAAAATTGAAAAATCATCCATGAATACTTTCAAAAAGTGCTCAACCATGTCCAAGAAAATACTGAGCATGCATATTTGGAAGGTTGCAGGAGCATTATGTTGGGATTTGTATCCTAAATGTCAATCGTCAGCATATTGATGATTGAATTTTGTAAATGAATTGACAAATTAATAAAGTGTTATTTGGCATTATTCATCATTTCATCTTCAAATGAACTCTTATATGATGAAGTCCTTAGGACTTATGTTATGATAAAGGAGGATTTATCTTTGAGTCCTTAAACTTGTTCGCGACCAAATGATATGTTGTTACTAGGACGACAGCATTATCGAGATTAGGTCGTTGTGTGACATATACATTGGTTGTCCTCTTAACCAAGGAGTGTGGAGACACTGGTATGCCACACAGGTGAAGTGTAGGAGTACATTTCACTGAACGTGACCAATTCCGGAACGCTCTACTGTCGAGAGATGTTCCGAGTGGATATGGATATAAGTTTGGCCCTCTGACCTGAGACCGCAACCTGTGACTAGCAAGCAACTCACTGTACTTTGGTACCGGACTACCTGAATTTCTAATTCAGTGACGGAAGGTCACTGGGTGCAGTCAAGTACTTGCGTAGTCAGTTGTGAGTCAAGATGGAATTGACCCCTCCTGAAAACAGGAGATAATGTCTTGTGATTAATTTAGCAAAACCTTGGCCAGGGTAATCCCAGTAAGGAGTCACGGGATATCTAAAGTTAATCACATAATGGATGTACTAATTATAGGGTTGACAGTGAGCTCTAAGTCATCCTGACATTAGGAGTCAAAGGGATTGAATTATACAGTAACCATAGTTCAGGGTTCCAGAATATTTGCTTCGCATATATTCGGCCTATCCAGATGTTGGATACTATTGCTAGCTGGTCACATCAATTAGTGTAGGAAATTGTTCCTATACTACCGGCTTAGGTTCGAACCTATGAGGTCACACGCATAGAAGATTCATGATTGATCAAGAAAGCTAATGAATGATTAAGAATCATTCAGGGATAATTTGGTCAATTTGATTGGCAAATTATCTTATAAAATAATTAAAGTAATTATTGAAGGATTAATTAGTAATTAAATTACTAATAAACTCAATTTGATTGAGTAATTGTGCTAAGGATGAGCCAAATTGAATTGGATTCAATTTTGGGCTCAATCAGGATTTTGACCTGATTGGATTAGGTTAGAACCAAAAAGGACTTAAGCTGATCAAATTAATTTTAAATTAATTTGTTCTTAATTGGGGATTGACCTAATTGTATTAGGTCCAACACAAAGTAATTAATTCAATTTGATTGAGTTTGCATGAGCCAAAATTGAATTGGATTCAATTTGAGCTCAATCAGGGTCTGACCTGATTAGATTGGGTTCAACCAAATTGCTTTGTTTTAATTCGGGTTTGACCAAATTTGATTAGGTGCAACCCAAGGGGATTAGGCTCAGATGATGTGGCAATTATTGGTGACATGGAATTGGATTTCATGAATTTTAAATAAACCAAAATTATTGCATGGCACATGGACCCGTTGTTTGACACATGGCGACATTGTTTGTTATTTGAATTTAAATTCAAACATTAAGCAATGTGTTAAATAATTTTAATCACTCAAACCATCAGCCAAGGTGGCCTATGAGTTTTTGAATGGATTAAATTCGAATTTCAAGAGGTGATTTCGAAATTATGAAGTGTTTTACCTTGCCGCATGGATTTCAAATTCCTTCCCTCTTGCACATGTGTTTAAAATTTGAATTTTAATCAGATTTGGTTAAGATCTGATTTGGGTTGTTCCTATTCCTTTGCATGTGCCAACTAAAAGAGGTTTTCTGAAAATAAATTTTGAATTTTGAATGAAAATTCGGAGGCCATTAAAAGGGGTCAAACATGGGCACCAAAAACACATCCATTGCAGCCTTCTTCCTCACCCGCCTCCTCTTCCTCTTCTTCTCCATTTTAGATAGGGTTTTCAGGGTAAATATCTGGAAGATTCAAAATCAGATCTGAGTCCTCTACTTTCTTTACAAACCTCATCTCCATCTGCTTCAAGACGATTGATCAAGAGTTGATTGAATCCCGACGGGGCAGATTTTAGCTTTCAAGTATTCTGCAACTGCTAGCACTGTTGTGGAAGAAGAACCTTCAGGACTTCGCGTGTACTTCTCGTAGAGGCCATTCGTGTGTGTGGCTGCGAAGTCAAAAATCAGATTCACAACTTTCATCCATCATAAAAAGTATTAATCTAGCATTAATCATTTATTATGGTGTCAAGGTCTAGGTCCAATTCTCCGAGGTTTTACCGTCTTTTGGGGCTCCTCACGGAGATATCTCAAGAATCCATTCGATGGATATTCGGAGATTAATTGGAATAGAGTTCTTAAGTTTCAGATCTGATAGTTAATCATGCATAAAAGTTTTAGCATAATTGTTTAAACGATTTCGGCATAATCCTATGTGTTCTTAATGTGCTGATTTCTAGATTTGATCTTGTAAGCATGCATGAATTAAATTATTTGATTTATTTTTCCGCTGTATTTTTGAAATTTTAAAAGAACTACGTGTGGCTTGATTCTCCTTGTGAAGGGGTACGTGGGCAACCCGATCAGGTTCAGCCATGGTTTTCAAAAAAAAAAAAAAACAGCATGCTAAACACCGAAGAACCTAGGAATAACTTTCATTGGTATCAGAGCCAGGTTTATGTTTAAACTTTTATGTTTTAATTCTTGCAATTAAATTTGAAATCATTAACATGTTTAGATTAGATCTAAAGTGCTTTTTATGATTGATTTAATTGCTGATTATGCATGATTAAGTAGATCTGAAATTTTGGATGCATATGATGCATGTTTGTGTTAGGATTAGTAACATGAATAAATCTGAAATCATAATATTATTTAGTTTAGATCTAAATAAAGTTTATGATTCATATGATCTCTGATTTTAATGAACAAATTAGATCTGAAAATAAAAGTGAAAAAACAAATACATAAGATGTATGTTGTTTGTATTAATTCATGTTGTTATGTATATGTGATGCATGAACATAAAACATAATGACTTAAACATGAATTAAATCTGATTACATGTGATTAATTACAAAAACTCAGATCTGAAAATATGTTTTAAGAACTGAATGTTGTAATTAATATGTAATTAAAAAGAAATATGCAATGATCAAAACTTTCATAAGTCTAAACTTAATTGAGAATTAAGTGTTATGAAATAGAATTGTAACTCAATTAATTGACATTGCATAATTCTTTGGGCATATGGGTTAGCTTGAATCAAGTTCTTAGGATTGGGTTAGACCTAAGGTTAGAATCAAACATGGTCTAATTAGAGTTAATTGATCAAATCTAATTAAGTAGTAACTAGATTAGGTCAAGAAAACTCTAGGTTAAATACAATAGTTGTAGATTGATCACTTCTATGTCTTTGATTAGACCAAGATGGAACTTGATTTAGGCTCAGAGGTGTAGTCCGAGTCATTTGAGTAATCAAATCGAAATTGATTAACCAGTCGGTGTCTAAGGTAAGTTTGGCAGTTTTGACCGATGATTTTTAATTGGGAGCTACTCGCACTGATTCGTCTTTGTCGAGTTAATGGCATATCCCTTTCACCGATCTCACTTACCTGGCCGACATGGTCAATCACATTTTGATTGGATCACTTAATGATTCGAGTTAGCCCATGCCTTAAGGAAAATCAGTATGACTGATTTAGGTATCTCCTTAACCGGTTTGAGTCTAATCTGATTTGGTGAAGTCAGTGGGAGAAATTAGACTAACTGGATCTTCTCATCTATCCTAATTATGAAATCCTCTAAAATTATTAGGTCCGTAAAATGAAATGGTTATGGGGATAACTAGGTCATAGCCTTCCATTAAGTTGGGTGATAATGGTCCAATGTTTTGATAATTATTGGAGGCGCCACACACCCAGTACTTATCAAGCATTGGAATTGTCATTCAATATATGATGAGTTAAGTGTACCTTCAATAGGCGGTCAGGTGAGCCGAGCCACACTCGGGCTTGGTCGTCTATTAGTTGATTAGACTTAACCCTATCATTTAATGGTTGGACCTAACTAGGATATTTGGTGGAAGCGCCACACGCCTGCCAGAAAACCTAGGGCAAAATCATCACTAGAAGTTGTTTGGTGAAACAATTGGTTAAGAACCTACCAATAGGTGTATATGGGTTGGCCGAGCCACACTCGGGCCTATATGTGATCTATTGGGTTCTAGTGCCCACTAAAGAATTAGGAGTAATTTTTCGAATTAGAGGTAGAGGCTACAAATTTGTATAAAATAGTCGGAATACCTTTAGACTAAAGTCCAAGTCTATTGAGTTTAGTCAATTCATATACTAATAGCCAAATTTTCTTTTTATGCAGAAATGGCCACTAATTTGTCACTCCGCTCATTGTTGGACAATGACAAGTTGACTAGTCCAAATTTCAATAATTGGCATAGGAAACTGAAAATAGTGCTAGAGCATGAGAGGATCCTTTATGTGATAACGGATCAAGCACTTGAGCAGCCCGCTGCTAATGCATCAAGATCAGCCAAAGACACTTATCAGAAGTGGCTCAGTGACCGGATCACTGTTCGATGCATCATGTTGCAGCAATGAGTGATGAGTTTAGTAGGCGTTTTGAGAATACGCAGCCGGAAGATATCATTCAAGTGTTGAATGAATCATTCAGCGTTCCCGACGACGTTGAGAGGCACAAAACTAGTTGTGCCATCTTCAGCGCCCGAATGAAAGATGGGACCTCGGTAACTGATCATGTACTGTACATGATTGAGTTGATCGAGCGTCTAAGCTCTCTTGGCTTTTCCCTTCATGATTAATTGGGGAAGGATGCCATACTAAACTCATTGCCTGGATCATACCGTCCTTTTCTCACTCATTTTCGTATGACGAAACCTGTAGTGAATTATCACCAATTGTTGGGGTTACTACAGACGTTTGAGAATGATCACCAACTTCTTAAGAAGACAGTGAACTTAGTGGGAGGTTCATCCAAGGGTCGCTCCTTTAAGAAAGGAAAAAAGCAAAATAAAATCCAAAAGAAATAGGTGCACCATGCTCAGCCTAGTTAGAAAAATAATAAAAAGGCTGATCAGAGAAAGGCGGAGTGCTTCTTCTGCAAGAAACAAGGACATTGAAGAGGAACTGTCCTCTTTACATTGCATCCCTCGATCCGAACCGGCCTAAGAAAAGTGGGCAATCAGTTGCCAATCAAGGTACTTATATGATAACAGCTTGCAATTTTTCTATTTGTGATAATTCGACCTGGGTATTGGATACCGGTAGTCCTTTTAATATTTGCAATTTGTTGCAGGGGCTGCAAGTCAGTAAGAGATTTGAAGAAGGAGAATGGTTCTTGAATGTTGGAGATGGAAGACCAGTTCCAGTTCTAGCTTTAGGAATTCTTAAACTTAAATTCAGCTCTCATGTAAATGTCCTTAGTGATTATCACTATTGTCCAAGTTTTCTATTGAATATTATTTCTGTAGGCCTTTTGGCTAAAAATGGTTATGAAATATCAATAAAAAAGGATTATTGCAATGTCATTTGGAATGGTGTTGTTGTAATGAATGGAATTCTGAGTAATGACATTTACATTTTGTCACAGCCTGTTCATGCAATGTATAAATCCAATAAGCGCCCTAGAATAGATAATGTCACGGATGTCTACCTTTGGCATCATAGGCTTGGTCATATTAACAAGAACAGGATGAACAGGTTAAGTAAAGAAGGAATCCTTGATGTTAATAATTGTGAATCATTGACAACCTGTGAATCATGTCTTCTTGGTAAAATGACCAAATCACCTTTTACCGGAAAAGGTGAACGAGCCAGTGATTTATTGACCCTTGTACATTCTGATGTATGTGGGCCAATGAGCACAGATGCTAGAGGTGGGTATTCATATTTCATTACGTTTACAGACGACCTTTCAAGGTATGGTTATGTTTATTTAATGAGACATAAATCTGAATCATTTGAAATGTTCAAATTATATCGTAATGAAGTAGAAAAACAAACTGGAAAGAGTATTAAAACTCTTCGATCAGATCGAGGAGGTGAATACCTCTCCAGTGAATTTTTGACATATCTAGGAGAAAATGGGATTCTCTCTCAATGAACTCCTCTTGGTACACCACAATATAATGGTGTGTCAGAAAGGAGAAATCGAACTCTGTTAGACATGGTTCGATCCATGATAGGGTTTGCTAATCTGCCCATATCCTTTTGGGGATATGCTCTTGAGTCAGCCTGCTATATTCTAAATAAGGTTCCAAGTAAGTCTGTAAATAAAACACCACATGAGATGTGGACTGGATGCAAGCCGATGCTCTCTCACCTTAGGATTTGGGGGTGTCCGGCGTACGTCAAACGTTTGAAGACAGACAAACTTGAACCCAAGTCTGACAAATGTTTCTTTGTTGGTTACCCTAAAGAAACTAAAGGATATTACTTCTACTTTGCTAAAGAACAAAAATTGTTCGTAAGCAATAGAGCAATTTTCTTAGAAAAGAAATTCCTTGGTGAAGGAACAAATAACTCTAATGTTGAGCTTAGAGAAGTTCAACATGTAGAAGATCCGACACCATCTACTGAACTAGTTGAGTTGGATTTGATTAGATCAGATCCAGAACCCATATTAGATGCATCATTAAGGCGATCGGGTAGAGTACCACGTCAGCCGGACAGATACTACGGTTTCTTGGTCCGAGATGGGGATCCTATCGAACTTGATGAAAACGATGAGGATCCGATCACATATATGGATGCAATGCAGAGGTATGACTCTGATAAATGGCTTGGAGCCATGCAATCCGAAATGGAATCCATGAAGGTCAATGATGTTTGGACATTAGTTGACCCACCCGAAGGAATTAAACCCATAGGGTGTAAGTGGATATTCAAAAGGAAACGAGGTGCAGACGGAAAGGTAGAGACCTATAAAGCCTGTCTGGTTGCCAAAGGTTATCGTCAACGTTATGGTATTGACTATGACGAGACGTTTTCTCCTGTGGCAATGCTCAAGTCCATTCGGATTGTGCTTGCGATAGCAGCACATTTAGACTATGAAATCTGGCAAATGGATATAAAGACCGCATTTCTAAATGGAGATTTAGAAGAAGAAGTATATATGATACAACCTGAAGGTTTTACATCTGCAGATGAGTCTAAAGTGTGCAAGCTTCAAAAATTCATTTATGGATTAAAGCAAGCTTCACGGAGTTGGAATATATGTTTTGATAAGGTAATCAAAACATATGGCTTCATTAAGAATGAAGAGGAACCTTGCATTTATAAATGGGCAAATGGTTCAGTTATTATATTCCTTATTTTGTATGTGGATGACATTCTTTTAATCGAAAATGACATTCCTGCATTACAAGGAATAAAGGTTTGGCTATCATCTCAATTTGCTATGAAGGATTTGGGAGAAGCATCTTACATCCTAGGAATGAAGATCTATAGAGATAGATCTAGAAGATTACTTGGATTATCCCAATCCACATACATTGATACTATACTGAAGAGGTTCAGTATGATTAATTCCAAGAAAGGTTATCTTCCGATGGGCCATGGAATTAACCTATCTAAAAGGGATTGTCCGACAACCCCTCAAGAAAGAGAGAGTATGGATAGAATTCCATATGCTTCGGCAGTGGAATCTATAATGTATGCCATGACATGTACTAGACCAGACGTGGCATACTCACTAGGAGAAGTGAGCAGATACCAGTCTGATCCAGGTAGCAACCACTGGAAGGTTGTAAAAACCATCCTTAAGTATTTGAGAAATACTAAAAATCAGTGGCTTGTCTATGGTGATTCTGACTTAAAACTTGAGGGATATACTGATTCAAGTTTTCAGTCAGATCAAGATGATAGCAAGAGCGTGTCAGGATATATCTTCACTCTTAAGGGTGGGGCCATCTGCTGGAAGAGTTCCAAGCAGCATACAGTGGCAGATTCTACATGTGAAGTAGAATATATCGCAGCATCTGATGCCGCCAAGAAAGCTGTATGGTTGCGGAAGTTCATCACTGAGCTTGGAGTGACACCCTCCATTGATGGTCCAGTGCCTGTATTTTGTGACAATACTGGGGTCATAGCTCAAGCAAGGGAACCTAAAGCACATCAGCGGACCAAGCATATTCTACGTCGCTACCACCTAGTTCGAGAGATCATCGATCGAGGTGATATTGATCTTCAGAAGATTGACACAAAAGAAAATCTGGCTGACCCATTTATCAAAGTCCTTGGCATCAAAGAGTCGACGAACACAAGTCGAAGATGGGTATTAGATACTGTGCCGATTGGCATTAGGCTAAGTGGGAGTTGTTGAAATTTGTATCCTAAATGTCAATCGTCAGCATATTGATGATTGAATTTTGTAAATGAATTGACAAATTAATAAAGTATTATTTGGCTTTATTCATCATTTCATCTTCAAATGAACTCTTATATGATGAAGTCCTTAGGACTTATGTTATGATAAAGGAGGATTTATCTTTGAGTCCTTAAACTTGTTCGCGACCAAATGATATGTTCTTACTAGGATGACAGCATTATCGAGATTAGGTCGTTGTGTGACATATACATTGGTTGTCCTCTTAACTAAGGAGTGTGGAGACACTGGTATGCCATACAGGTGAAGTGTAGAAGTACATTTCACTGAACGTGACCAATTCTGGAATGCTCTACTGTCGAGAGATGTTTCGAGTGGATATGGGTATAAGTTTGGCCCTCTGACCTGAGACCGCAACCTGTGACTAGCAAGCAACTCACTGTACTTTGGTACCGGACTACCTGAATTTCTAATTCAGTGACGGAAGGTCACTGGGTGCAGTCAAGTACTTGCGTAGTCAGTTGTGAGTCAAGATGGAATTGACCCCTCCTGAAAACAGGAGATAATGTCTTGTGATTAATTTAGTAAAACCTTGGCCAGGGTAATCCCAGTGAGGAGTCACGGGATATCTAAAGTTAATCACATAATGGATGTACTAATTATAGGGTTGACAGTGAGCTCTAAGTCATCCTGGCATTAGGAGTCAAAGGGATTGAATTATACAGTAACCATAGTTCAGGGTTCCAGAATATTTGCTTCGCATATATTCGGCCTATCCAGACGTTGGGTACCATTGCTAGATGGTCACATCAATTAGTGTAGGAAATTGTTCCTATACTACCGGCTTAGGTTCGAACCTATGAGGTCACACGCATAGAAGATTCCTGATTGATCAAGAAAGCTGATGAATGATTAAGAATCATTCAGGGATAATTTGGTCAATTTGATTGGCAAATTATCTTATAAAATAATTAAAGTAATTATTGAAGGATTAATTAGTAATTAAATTACTAATAAACTCAATTTGATTGAGTAATTGTGCTAAGGATGAGCCAAATTGAATTGGATTCAAGTTTGGGCTCAATCAGGATTTTGACATGATTGGATTAGGTTAGAACCAAAAAGGATTTAAGCTGATCAAATTAAATTAATTTGTTCTTAATTGGGGATTGACCTAATTGGATTAGGTCCAACACAAAGTAATTAATTCAATTTGATTGAGTTTGCATGAGCCAAAATTGAATTGGATTCAATTTGAGCTCAATCAGGGTCTGACCTGATTAGATTGGGTTCAACCAAATTGCTTTGTTTTAATTCGGTTTGACCAAATTTGATTAGGTGCAACCCAAGGGGATTAGGCTCAGATGATGTGGCAATTATTGGTGACATGGAATTGGATTTCATGAATTTTAAATAAACCAAAATTATTGCATGGCACATGGACCCATTGCTTGACACATGGCGACATTGTTTGTTATTTGAATTTAAATTCAAACATTAGGCAATGTGTTAAATGATTTTAATCACTCAAACCATCAGCCAAGGTGGCCTATGAGTTTTTGAATGGATTAAATTCGAATTTCAAGAGGTGATTTCGAAATTATGAAGTGTTTTACCTTGCCGCATGGATTTCAAATTCCTTCCCTCTTGCACATGTGTTTAAAATTTGAATTTAAATCAGATTTGGTTGAGATCTGATTTGGGTTGTTCCTATTCCTTTGCATGTGCCAACTAAAAGAGGTTTTCTGAAAATAAATTTCGAATTTTGAATGAAAATTCGGAGGCCATTAAAAGGGGTCAAACATGGGCACCAAAAATACACCATTGCAGCCTTCTTCCTCACCCGCCTCCTCTTCCTCTTCTTCTCCATTTTAGATAGGATTTTCACGGTGAATATCTAGAAGATTCAAGATCAGATCTGAGTCCTCTACTTTTCTGACAAACCTCATCTCCATCTACTTCAAGACGATTGATCAAGAGTTGATTGAATCCCGACGGGCAGATTTCAACTTTCAAGTGTTCTGCAACTGCTAGCACTGTTGCGGAAGAAGATCCTTCAGGACGTCGCGTGTACTTCTCGTAGAGGCCATTCGTGTGCATGGCTGCGAAGTCAAGAATCAGATTCACAACTTTCATGCATCATAAAAGGTATTAATCTAGCATTAATCATTTATTATGGTGTCAAGGTCTAGGTCCGATTCTCCGAGGTTTTACCCTGTTTTGGGGCTCCTCACGGAGATATCTCCAGAATCCATTCGATGGATATTCGGAGATTAATTGGAATAGAGTTCTTAAGTTTCAGATCTGATAGTTAATCATGCATAAAAGTTTTAGCATAATTGTTTAAACGATTCTGGCATAATCCTATATGTTCTTAATGTGCTGATTTCTAGATTTGATCTTGTAAGCATGCATGAATTAAATTGTTTGATTCATTTTTTTTGCTGTATTTTTGAAATTTTAAAAGAACTACGTGTGGCTTGATTCCCCTTGTGAAGGAGTACGTAGGCAACCCGATCAGGTACAGCCATGGTTTTCAAAAAAAAAAAAAAAATTCAGCATGCTAAACACCGAAGAACCTAGGAATAACTTTCACATTACATAACCCAAATGGCATTCTCTTGTAAACAAATGTGCCAAAAGGACATGTAAAAGTGGTCTTTTTCTGATCTTCAAGATCAATTGCAATTTGGTTGTAACCGAAATAGCTATCTAGGAAGCAATAAAATTTATGGCCTGCTAACCTTTCTAAGATTTGATCAATAAAAGGTAGAGGAAAGTGATCCTTCCTAATGACAGAATTAAGTTTCCTATAGTCAATGCATACACGCCAACTAGTGGGGACCCTAGTTAGAACTAATTCATTGTTGGCATTTTTGACTACAGTAACACCAAATTTTTTTGGGACCACTTGGGTTGGACTTACCCATTTACTATCTAAAATTGGATAGATCATACCCGCATCTAGAAGTTTCAGAACTTCTGCCCTAACCACATCCTTCATGTTTGGGTTCAATCGACGTTGAGGTTGACAAGAAAGTTTGGCATCAGCTTCTAGGTGGATTCTATGAGTGCAAATTGAGGGACTAATTCTCTTGATATCAGCAATTGTCCACCCTATTGCTCCCTTATGCTCCTTGAGAATTTCTAACAATTTTAATTCTTGATTTTGTTCGAGTTGGGATGATATGATCATAGGAAAAGTCTCTTTTTGACCAAGGTATGCATACTTGAGCTCAGATGGCAAAGGTTTTAGCTTAAGTTTCGGTGCTCGAATACTAGATGGTAGAGGACTATTCCTGCGTGGGGGCAATTCTTCAAAACGAGATTTCCACCTATTCGTATCCAACAAAGGAGCTGAATCTAATATAGCACTGATTTCTCTAAAGTTTTGGTTTATCTCTGTATTTCCGAAATGAGTTAGGCATGTTTCTAAAGGATCAGAAGAAAGAGATGGGACAAAAGCATCTTCTACAATGGAGTCGATCAGATTAACTCCATGAATTCCATCATTTTCATCGTCATTATCGGGTTGTTTGCAAATGTTAAATATATTAAAATCTATAGTCATATTTTCGATTGACATTTTCATTATTCCATTTCGATAGTTGATCAAAGCATTGGTAGTAGCGAGAAATGGGCGGCCTAAGATGACAGGTATTGGAGTAGTATAATTCATGATAGGCTGGGTATCTAATACTATGAAGTTGACTGAAAAATAGAATTTATCAATTTCGACAAGTACATCCTCGACTACTCCTCTTGGTATCTTTATAGATCGATCGGCAGGTTGGAGAGTAACCTTGGTGGATTTTAGTCACCAAGTCCTAACTGTTCATAAACTGAATAGGGCAGTAAGTTAACACTTGCACCTAAATCAAGAAGGGCTTGTTGTATCCTGAAGTTTCCTATGATACAAGATATGGTAGGACAACCAGGATCTTTATACTTAGGTGGGGTGCTGTGTTTGAGAATAGTACTCACCTGTTCAATTAGAAAAGCTTTCTTTCGTACGTAAAGCTTTCACTTTATGGTACAAAGATCTTTTAAAAATTTGGCATAAGATGGGATCTGCTAAATGGCATCTAATAAAGGAATGTTAATCTTTACTTATTTAAAGATATCCAGAATTTCTTGGTCAGGTATTCCCTTTTTAGTTGCAAGCAAGCACTGAGGAAATGGAGCAACTATCTTGTGATGGGGTATTGGATCATCTTGTTCATTATCATCTTCATCCTTCTTTTCAAAAGATTTTTCAGGTTTGTCATATTTTGTCGGAATTTCTTTGTTAATTATTTTTCCGCTACGAAGGGTCGTGATAGACTTAACTTGTTCAAATTTAGGTTGGGATGAACTTGCTTCATGGACCTCATGTTGACCCTTTGGGTTAGATTGAGGTTGGGCTGGAAATGTCTCTTTTTTCCTAACATTGAGTTGAGCCTCAATTCTACCTACATAATTTTTAAGTTCTTGGAGTGATTGCATTATATTCTGATTTATTTGAGTCGCCCTTGCATGAAGGTTTGCAAAGTATCTTCAAGGAATTTCCTATGTGGTGGCACATAAGGAGTAGGAACAGAATTTTCTTAAGATTCATTGGCAGTGGGTCCATGTCTCCAACTAAAGTTAGGATGGTTTCGCCAATTAGGATTATATGTTTCTGGAAATGGTCTTTTATAAGTATTGGTGAAATTTGCTTGATCATGCAACACTTCTTGAAAAGCAGGGATTGTAGGACAATCCTTGGTCCCATGTGCATTACTCTCGCAAATTCCACATATACTTTCAACAATAGTTTGTGCTTTTCCTATATTGGCCTTGCTTAATTCCATGGCTTCAACCTTTCTAGTCAGATTAGCAATTTTTACATTGACATCATTATCCTCTTTAATAAGATATATTCCTCCTTTTGCATTAGGTGCTATTTTAGATTTTTCATTTTTATCTGTTATATCCCAAACTTGTGCATTTTCTGTTAAAAGATCAAAATAATCCTAGGCTTCATTTGGTTCCTTACTCATGAATTCACCGTTACACATCATTTTTACAAATTGTCTCATATTGGAGGACAAACCATCATAAAAGAAACTAATGACCCTCCAAATTTCATATCCATGATGTGGGCAAGCAAGCAAAAGGTCCTTATGATGACCTAAAGATTGATTTAAAGATTGATTTTGATGATCACAAAACCTTGAAGTATAATTACTAATGTTTGTGTTGCAAGAAGAAAGATAATTTGTTATGTAAGGAACATAGCAAGTTGGAAAAATACAAGAAGGCCTCAAAAGCTCTCAAAAAGTTGAAAGAAAGTTATACTTCATTGGCCCAAGTTTCAAGTTCAAAGGATTCAAGTTGGAGGAGCAAATTCGAAGAAAGATTCAATAGAATAGTCCGCAAGTCGACTCTGGCACTCTGGAGTTTCAAGGAACAGTGCTCGAGTCGACTTCGAGACTCTGCAAGTCCACTCCGACTGAGAACAGACAAAAAGACAGAGAGTTGATTTTCAGTGCTACAGTGCTCGAATCGACTCCTACTTCAGCGCTACAGTGCTCGAGTCGACTCCCAGCTACAGTGCCGGCAGACTCTTATTCACAAGTCAACTCCTACTTCAGCTGAGTCGACTCGAGCACGCTGGGAGGCATAACGGTTTGTTTTTTCTCAACTCCAACGGCTCTATTTTTGTCTCTAACCGCTAGATCTTTGTTCCTACGCCATCCAAAGCTATAAAATCAAGGGGAGAGCTAGGGAAGAAGTTAAGAAAGTAGGAGAAAACACATAGGAAAGAGATTTCAAAGAGATTTCAAGAGAAACCTCCCAAAAGCATAAAAGGGCCATTCAAAGCAAAAGAGAGAAACGAAGAGCATCCGAGAGAATCTCAAAGCTTCATCTCTAACTGTGTGCTGCCTTAGTGATTCTCTACCCCGTGCGAAATCAGAAGAGGGTCAAGTAAAGAAGAAGCCGAGTTCCCTCATCTACAAAACTTGTTTGAGGGCTTCTCTTTACTCTATTTGTTTACATTGTTATATGTCACGACCCCCGCCCCGTTCCCGGCGGGCCGCCGCGACGGTCCTAGGGTGCGGGTAGGCATAAGGCCACCAGCCACCGCGTAGAACCCTACTACCTATCAATCATCAATAAATCTTGAAAAATTTGGCATGATGCATGCACAAAATGATCACCTTTCCTATAGTGACCTGTCAGGATTATTTCAATACATACAACAACACTACCTGTCAGAGCAGCAATCACATAATCTGTCACATAATGAACCTGGACAATATATATCAATACATTATCTCAGGCATATAACTGATCTGCACACATATATATATACCTGCTTCCCAATTCATCCATGGTCAAACCCATATCCACAACAGGATCTATGACTGTAACTATACACTATATACAACAGAAGGTTTATAATACACCAAAAGGTATAAACCTCTATCTACATTATACTATACTATACTATGGAGCGGCACAGCTAGCAGGCAATCTCTAACCCTGCTCTTCTCTATACAATACCTGCCCTGCAATCAAAAACACCAAACTGGGGAGTGAGTATATAAATACTCAGTGAGTGGAGTAGAGAGTACTATGCACATGAGACAGAATATAATCATGGCTCGAGATGAAATCTCAAGATCAATAACAACATGAACATGAACTCAACATAGAGAATATGGAGTAAATCATCAATATCACCACAATCAATATCAACTCATCTGAAGCATATATGGAATAATCAAGTAAACATATATGCTACTCATGAATATGCTCAACAGATCATAATGCTGGAACATACAAATCAGGTGTCAATATGCTGAAATCATCACTAGACAGCTGTCGGGAGGTGGGTTTTACGCCCCAGGCGAACCAGCAACAACTCCTTACTGTCATATGCATATATCGAATATGACACCACACCAATATGTAAATCATCACTAGACAGCTGTCGGGAGGTGGGTTTTACGCCCCAGGCGAACCAGCAACAACTCCCCACTGTCACATGCATATGCAGGATAAGACACCATATCGATAATGTAAATGCTAGACAGCTATTGGGAGGTGGGTTTTACGCCCCAGGCGAACCAGCAACAACTTCCCACTGTCACATGCATATGCAGAATAAGATACCACACTGATCATGTAAATGCCGGCCAGTATCCAGAACAGAAATCCATCACACATCTACATACTAAACGGCACCTCGCAGGAATTCTACATCCGCGGAAAGCCATACTGCACCTCGCGGGGTCTTACTATGCCTGGCGGCAAGCAGAATATAAGTCGTAGGACCGGCCGATCCTACGCCTAGGGCCGTGTCCCCCCAGGAAGGGACTGGGCTCCGCCCACCCAGAAGGCTACTATGTGCACAAAGGCCGATGTTCAACCCCATCGACTATAGGTGTCCTGCAGATACTGCCAAGCCATGCATGAATGCCATAATGCACCCTCCCAATACTCTACTAAAATGGAGTATGATCAAGACTACCATCACTCGACTCCGACCCAATCATAAACTAACATCAGGGTTGGGAGTGAGGGTCAAGGAAGTGCAATACAACTCAATATACCACTAAAAAGGCTCTACAAATCTTTGAAATAGAGGAAATGAAATCAATTTACAAAAGAAATCATTTCACAATTCGGAATCAATTTGATTACTCATCAACCCCTCGTAATTCCTCTCAATGTTCCCTCAAATGCATGTACAGAATAATCACGCATGGAGAATCAAGATTATAGAGGAATCTACTACAACAATTAATCAATAAGCTCAGATGGAATCAAGTCACACTTGGCAACATTCATGAAAATGAATAAGGAATGTGCTCATGGTGCAAAGTACAAGCTCCCACTCACCTGTCAATCTGGCACAGCCCTGATATGCCTCCAAAAATCTACAGCAGGCAGTGGGAAACTTCTTCCTCTTGTTCCCTAGCTTCTTGCCCAACTGTGACATGCATTTACAATACATTTAGTCTTGTATCAAGGGCCAAAATCTACGTGCCAATTATAATATAGGAAACTTTAATTGATTCAACTCCCCCGTTTCCTAAATCTTTTCTTTTCTTTCTTCTTTTTCTTTTTAATAAATTAACTCACCATTTATGTGTATTAGGGACTCCTTTGCATGAGTACAAGGTCCCTTTTAGCTTGATCAAGGCTTAATACTCTATTATAGCATGAAATCCCTTATTTTCCACCCGGATGAACAGTAACCCGGACTGACAGTGGGTTACTTCATCCCAATTTTGATCCACTTTCAGGACTCCAAATTTGATGAAATTTTTACCTAACATTCTACACTCATAGGGGATTCCAAAGAGGTAATATGCATTGCTATCGAAGGTCGTTTGACCCCCTAAATAATTCGCCGAAGTTGGGACTTCGACATAATTTTTTCGTAGTGCCGGAAAAAATTTGTCAAAATCCGATTCTTCCTCTTTTAACCGCTTCTACAACCCTTATCCGACCCCTCTAGACTATATCCACCCTTTGTATAGCCTAATGTCACCAAAAGACTAGATAGGGACGGATATTTACCTTTTTCTTTTTGGAAATCGAGGTCCTTGCGTAGAGGGAAAGGAGATCTACGTTTTTTCCTTCAGCTAGAAGTGCAACCGGGATCTCCTTCCTCTTCCTTTCTTCCTTTCCTTTCCTCTCCTCTCCTTCTTTTTCTTCCTCTCTGTCCGTCTGAGACTCCCTCTGTGACTCTCTCTCGGTTTCCATCCAAAAGCCACAGCAAACCCCCTAATTAAATCACATCAAAACACTATTCACCCTTTGTTTAATATTATTAAATTTCCATTTTGCCCCTAACACTTCAACATATCTACCGTTATGCCATTAACTTTTGATTCCTTCCAATTTTACCCTTACCACTTCAATGCATCTACAACTATGCCATTATCTTTTGATTCTTTCCTATTTTACCCCTTATATTAATTGAAAAGGACTATTCTATCCCTTTTTATATAAAAAAAAATATTTTGGGGTTATTACATCCTCCCCCCCTTATATAAAATTCGTCCTCGAATTTAAAAGAGTAAATTACCTGATTACTCAAAGGGATGAGTATATCTACTCTTCCTATTCTGCTCGGTGTGGTATTAGGAATCAAATAAATTGGAAGTGTTTTACCTTCTATTTCTACCACACAGGTAGGATACACATACTTCGCTTTTATACTATCCCCTACAGGTGTACTAATAGCTAAGGGAATATGCATTAATATCTTATCCTTAGCTAACTTTTTAGCAAAATAAGGGGATACAAATGAATGGGTAGCTCCAGAATCAAATAACACTCTAGCTTTAATTTTATCAATGAGGAGTGTACCTGTCATAGCTGCATTCGATGCCTGTGCCTCCTGTGGATTTACCGTGAACACCCTTCCTTGCCCTCTGCCTACTGGAGCTGACAGTTGAGATGGTCCAGCACTCTGCTGTGATGTTTGTGCTTGACCTCTACCTCTGCCTACAGGCTCCCTACTACTAGGCCTGTCCATCTGCACAGAAGGATAGGATGCCAAAGGCACAAACTGCTGGGTGGCACCCTGCGGGCATTCTCTGACAAAATGACCCGGCTGTCCACATCTGTAGCACACTCCCTGACCCATTCTGCATCTGCCAGGGTGCTGCTTCCCACATATGCCACATACTGGCCATGATTGGAACCTAGATTCAGTTCTGGCCATAGTGACTGGAGGACGAGGTACTGATGGTAGAAAAGTATCTTGTGATTGACCTCTTTCCCTCCATTTCCTCTTACGTGGGGCAGGTGGAGCTGAGCGTACAGATTGCTCCGTCGGGCCCTCCGAGAGATCTACTCCCTCAGATCTATCTCTACTGCTTTGCCCTTTCCCCATACTCATTTTCCTCTGTTCTCTTTCAGCTCTTTCCTCTTTGTTTCTGGTCTCCCACTGTTTTGCTTTATCTATCAACCTAGACAAGGTGGGGACCTCTACTGCCAGTACTGCATTATAAAGCGGAGAAATCAGACCTCGTCTGAACCTTTCTATCCTGGCAGCTTCAGTGGGGATGATGTAAGGAGTAATCTAGTGAACTCACGACCGTACTCAGATACGCTCATTTCGGGCATCTGCTTCAGCCTCTCAAACTGAAGAGTCCGATTTTGCCTTTCAGCCGGAGACAAAAACTCATCCATCACTGCTTGCCTGAACTCTTCCCAGGTTGGAGGATTCCTACTATACAATTTGTCCTCCACTTGTCTCTGGTACCAGTCCCAAGCATCTTCCTTCATTGTAAGCCCTACAAGTTCTATAGCTGTTGCATCAGAACAGGGCAGTCTCCGTATCATCTTTTCAGTCTCCTCCAGAAATCTCTGAGGATCTTCACCTTCTTCCCCCTTAAACTCCGGGGTTCTAAGCCTCAGAAATTCCTGTACAGTAATCCCCTCATCATCTAGAGCCCGCCTGGCCAAACTTCTTGGCACAGGTACAGGAGGTGGGATGGATATGTTAGCATCCCACATATGCCATGAAAATTCGAAATAATTTTCAGATTGCAGCGGAAAAACTATGCGGGATCCGTTCATCGCATGAACGTATTTTAAAACCATTCATTTGTAGATAGATTAGAATTAAATTATTTTAAACTATTTTAAAATCATTAAGAAGATTAGATCTTCACCTTGTGCGGGTAGATGGTCTCCGCAAATCTGATTTACGTGGATTTGTAGAAGGTTCGATGGAAGCCGCACACACGTCCGGCCTCTACGGGTATCCACACGAGGTAATGATTCGATCGAAGCCTACGTATCTCCCCGGGGTGCTAGCTCCCTTGCAGAGATGGCTTTTGATGGCTGAAGTCCTCCCTTTCAATCAACTCTTGAATGCCCAGGGAGGAGGACGAAGAAGGATGGATCAAAAAGAAAAAGAACAAAACACTTTCAGCCTTTTCCTTTTTGTTTTTGTTGGAACCAAGAAATGGGCGGAAGAAGGGCCACCCACGCCTCCCTTTCTTTTCTTTTCCCTTGCGGCTGAAAGGAGGAAGGAAGAGGGAGTTTTCTGCCGTGAAAACCAAAGGAAAAGGATTAGAAGAGGGGCCGAACCCCTCCTCCTATTATTTCTCCATGAGATAAGGATGAGCTCCTTATTTTTAGGAGCTCACCCTTATCTCCCCAATTCGGCAGCAAGGAGGGGCTTACGCCCCTCCTTTTTCTTCCACGCACTTCCCAAGGGGAGGGGCGTGGGCCCCTCCCTCATATCCCATTTTATTAGCCATTTAATCAAATTAAGTGGCAAGATGGTTTGGGTTCATTTTATGAGTCCAATCCTATTCAAAATAGGATTTTTATAAACCCATTTTAATTTCCTCCTTATCCTAATCTAATTAGGATTTAATTGAACCATGACTCTATTGAACTCTTCAATCCTAATTCAATTAGGAGTCATGAAATTAATTAGATTAAATTTAAAATTAATTAGGACTTAAAATAATCTTAATCTAATTAGGACTTATTAAATTTCAGCCCTAAGAAAATTAGGACTTTAGAAATCCTATTCCAAGTAGGATTCTAATTTAATTTGAAATCCTAATCCAATTAGGACTCCAAGGATCCTACTCCAAGTAGGACTCATGATCAAGTCCAATTAATTAAATTTAATTAATTAAATTAAATTGCAATTCGATTGCAATTGTTCCTTCTTCCAACCACTAACTCTTAGCGGGTTATCCATTTATCAATCTAATTGATTATTTGTGATTCCTAATCACATTCAACCATTGGATCGGTCAATACCTCTAATGTGTGTGACCCCATAGGTTCTATTCTGACTGGTAGTAAGATATATTACGATCTCTATCATAATATCATTGAAAACTCCTTTCAATGGGTTGAAACAATTTCAACTCAACTCATCAGGGTTCATCGACCATCAAGATGATCCCTGTGAGTCTCACCATCCACCAGTGACACCTAGCAGTATGTAGTGGCCACCCAGCAGAATAGAATGATGAACCTCTAGGTGCAGTTATCGTATGATACAGTCCTTCTATCGTGGATCCCTACAGACTGGAGGTCATGGATAACTCGTCAAACCCCGTCGTCTGTCATATGTCTAGATTTATTCGACTTGAGTTCGATAGTAGAAAACTCTTTCTCCACTTTATATTATTGCCTTGGCCAAGGTCTTAGAACTCAGTCTAATAAATCACATAGGATCTCTCCTCATCTATCAAGGTCGATAGATTCCATGTAGGTGCATACCCTACTCCTACAGTGAACTTACTGCAGCCAATCTACACTACAAGGACCCATATGGCTAGAGACCATGTGTATGTGCAGTCAAACTACAATAACCTCACTGTGAGTAGCCGAAGCACCGCAGGTCAAAGGACCAGTCATACTACTGCAACATCAAGCAAGTCACTGACGAGTGGATAGACATCCAAGTGACTTCTTGTCTTGGTCACGCTCAGTACCCTTGTTCTCTAACAAGCACCTACACTATCACTTCAGTGTCCCTACACTGTGGACTCGAGTCTCGTCCATCCAGAAGAAAAGTGATCTGTGCACTGATCGGATTGATCACCGTCCTCGTGACGATCCATTGATCAGGAGCATTTAGAAATTAATCACCAATGATACATGGCTCAAATTCTCAACTCTTGAGAATATGTATCATCATCTTATTAATTTCTTGGACGATTCATAGACACATAAACAATATGAATGAAAAGATGCCCATTTATTATTCAATAATAATAAAGTCAAGTACAAATTTATGTCCCAGAATAAATAATGTGTCTGCCAGATTGGCTTCTAGGGCATACATCTAACAATCTCCCACTTGCACTAAAGCCAATCAGCCATATATCTAAGTCCCATCTTCTCAAGGTGGGCTTCAGTCTTCTGCTGACTTAGCTGTTTAGTGAGCGGGTCTGCCACGTTGTCCGCAGAGTCTACTCTCTGTACCTCGACATATTTCTTCTCGAGATAGTCGCGTATGAGGTGGAAACGCCGCTCTATGTGCTTGGACTTCTGATGAGACCTTGGCTCCTTAGCGAGAGCTATGGCGCCATTATTATCGCAGTAGAGTGTGATGGCATCTGATGGCATTACATCTAGCTCTGCAATGAATTTCTTGAACCAGAAGGCTTCCTTTGCAGCTTCAGAGGCGGCGATATACTCAGCTTCCATGGTAGAATCAGCAATGATCGGTTGTTTGGAACTCTTCCAATTTACCGTACCACTATTGCACAAGAACACATATCCAGATGTAGACTTTCTATCATCAATATCAGTCATAAAGTCTGAATCTGTGTATCCTTCTACCTTTAACTCCGATGCTCCTCCAAAGACCAAGAACAAATCTTTAGTTCTTCTTACGTACTTAAGAATGTTCTTCACAGCTGTCCAGTGCTCTTCGCCTGAATTCGACTGATATCTGCTAGTGACACTCACAGCAAGGGCTATATCAGGTCGTGTACATAGCATGGCATACATGAGGCTCCCTATTGCAGAAGCATAAGGAATCCTGCTCATGCGTTGAATCTCTTCAGATGTGTTGGGGCACATCTTTTTGGAGAGATGAATCCCATGCCTACGGAGTAATAGACCCCTCTTGGAGTTTTCCATACTGAACCTCTTCAGTACCTCCTCTATGTACATCTTCTGTGACAGACCAAGCAACCTCTTAGATCTATCTCTATAGACCTTAATCCCCAAAATGTAGGATGCTTCCCCAAGGTCTTTCATGAAGAACTCTTTTGACAACCAGACCTTGACCGAGGTTAACATAGGAATATCATTTCCTATCAGAAGGATGTCATCCACGTACAGTACGAGGAACACGACAGCACTCCCACTAACCTTCTTGTAAACACACGATTCCTCTTCGTTCTTGATGAACTCAAACGATTTGATCGCATCATTAAAACGAGTGTTCCAACTCCGAGATGCTTGCTTTAGTCCATAGATGGACCTTTGCAGCTTGCAGACCTTGTGATCACCATCACTGGAAGTGAAACCCAAAGGCTGCTCCATATAGATATCTTCATCAAGATATCCATTCAGGAAAGCAGTTTTCACATCCATCTGCCATATTTCATAATCATGAAATGCTGCAATAGCAAGCAATGTTCGAATGGATTTCAGCATGGCTACAGGTGAAAAGGTCTCCTGATAGTCAATGCCTTCGCGCTGACTATACCCTTTCGCTACTAGCCTTGCCTTATAGGTCTCTACCTTTCCATCCGAACCTATCTTCCTTTTATAGATCCAATTACATCCAATAGGTACTATACCTTCTGGTGGATCTACTAAGGTCCAGACTTGGTTGGAATACATGGAGTCTATCTCTGACTTCATGGCTTCCAGCCATTTCTCGGAATCCATATCAGATATCGCCTCGTCGTAGGTATTGGGATCCTGTACATGTTCCCTATCTCCCATGAGGAACATTTTCTCGGTGTCCTCTACTAGTATACCTAAGTATCTATCGGGAGGATGGAAGACCCTACTAGATCTACGAGGTGGAGGAGGTACTACGTGTACTGGCTCTGTATGAATAGGTTCTATAGGATCCATGACTCGTTGCTTTTCAGAGACTCTCTCTTCAAGCTCAATTTTTCTCCCACTGCCTCTATCAAGGATAAACTATTTTTCCAAGAAGACGGCATGTCGGCTCACAAACACATTGTGATCCTCTAAGACGTAAAAATTGTATCCTAATGACTCTTTAGGATATCCAATGAAACGAGCACTTATGGTCCTAGACTCTAACTTGTCCGCCTGTAGTCGCTTGACGTGGGCCGGACATCCCCAAATCTTGAGATGACCAAGACTCGGCTTCTTACCATGCCATATCTCATACGGTGTGGTAGGAACGGATTTAGAGGGAACTCTATTCAATAAATAAATTGCGGATAATAAGGCATCTCCCCAAAGAAACATAGGTAGATCAGTGAAGCTCATCATGGATCGAACCATATCCAATAGAGTCCGATTCCTCCTTTCTGACACCCTGTTGAGTTGAGGTGTACCCGGAGGCGTCCATTGTGAGACTATGCCATTTTCCTTTAGATAATCCTGGAATTCCCCACTAAGGTATTCTCCTCCTCGATCTGATCGAAGAACCTTAAGGGTTTTTCCAGTCTGTTTTTTCTACTTCATTTCTGAACTCTTTGAACTTTTCAAAAGACTCAGATTTGTATCTCATAAGATACACATACCCATATCGTGAATAGTCATCGATAAAGGTAATGAAGTATGAATAACGACCCCTGGCTAGTACATCGAATGGGCCACACACATCAGTGTGTACCAGGGTAAGTATTTCAATGGTCCTCTCCCCATGTCCTACAAAAGGTAATCTAGCCATTTTTCCTTGAAGACAGGACTCACAAACTGGATATGACTCAGAAGTCAATGGGCCGAGAAGCCCATCTTTCTCCATTTTGTTCATTCTATCCTCTCCAATATAGCCAAGTCTGAGGTGCCACAAATACTGCTGGTTTATCTCATCTCTGGATCTTTTAGATCCTATGGCACTCACTACTTGCTCAGACACATTCACAGACACATCAATATGCAAGTGATAGAGACTGTCAATCATGAAACCACGTGCAACTAATTTATTTCTGAAATAAATTGAACAGCAGTCTTTGTCAAAGGTCAAAATATGACCATCCTGTGCTAAACACGAAACAGAAATCAAATTCCTGCTAGCAGCAGGGACATAATAACAGTCTCTAAGTTGTAAACTAAATCCAGACGGTAATCGCAGAGGATAGGTGCCCATAGCTACAGCAGCAACTCTTGCCCCGTTGCCAACCCGAAGGGTTACTGCACCTTCCGCCAGCCTCCTACTTTCCTTTAGACCCTGCATAGTAGTGCACAAATGAGCACTAGAACCAGAATCTATAACCCAACTAGAAGTAGAAGAAACCGTAAGATTAGTTTCAATTACGAGCAAGTCTAACATACCTTCAGAAGGTGTGTCCTTTTTGTTCTTCAGGCTCTCGAGGTATGAAGGGCAGTTCCCTTTCCAGTGGCCGTTGACGTTGCAGTGGAAAACATTTTCTTTTGTCATCAGCCCTTTTCTTATGAACTTCCTTCTTAGGCTTTTTGTCTTTCTTGTGCTTCTTTTTCTTCCAAGTAGACTTTCTCTTGGAACCAAAAAGTCAGCTCAGCAGCCAGAACAGAGCCCCTTGAACCTTTCAAGGCCCCTTCAGCAGTTACCAACATGTTCAACAACTCAGTCTTCGTGCATTCAATTTTATTCATATGGTAGTTTACTATAAACTGACCAAATGAATCAGGAAGGGATTGCAGGATCAGATCTATCTGCAGTTCCTTATGCATGGACATACTGAGCTTCTCAAGCTCCTCGAGGTCCTTGATCATAGTCAAACAGTGATCGTGGACAGACTGCCCCTCGCGCATCTTTGCCTTGAAGAGCCTCTTGGACACTTCAAAGCGTGCAGTGCGGCTCTGCTCACCATACAACTCTTGCAGGTGAGCCAGTATTTCCCTAGCAGTCTTTATGTTCTCATGCTGGCATTGAAGTTCGTTAGTCATGGATGCCATGATATAGCACTTGACCCTAATGTCGTCATCAGTCCACTTCTGATGCGTCTCACGCTGATCATCAGTAGGACGTGCTGGTAGCCTAGGGATATCATTCTCGAGCACATATCCTATTTCTCACAATTAAGAACAATTTTCAGGTTCCTAAGCCAGTCTTTATAGTTGGTTCCGGTCAGTCTGTTGGTCTCAAGGATTCGGGTCAAAGGGTTTGAAGCTAACATTGTGATCTGTAGAGAGTCAAGATTCTAGTTAGACTTTGTACTTGAACTTAATTTGTTCTAGGGACTTTTAAAACAAATATGCTCCCACTATTTTTCGAATCCCTCATACTCCCCTGATGGAGAAACGAAAACCCTACGCGACTAGGATTTCTAGTGGGTACTGCGGTCTCACCGATTTACATGCCGCCTCACCTAATAGTTATTGGTGACATATAAATGGATGAGTATACAACTCTTGTACAATGCTTCTCAAGCATATTGCAATGGTACTTGGTCTCTAAGTGATGAAGACCTCACCTAACAGTTATTGGTCCCATTACTTAGTTAAGTCAGACCCACCGTATAACCGCGGAAATAAAGTCGTCATTAGGTCCTCACCTAACAGTTATTGGTGCCCAACCCCACCTTTATCCCACAACATCTCATGTCTAATAGAGAGGTCCAGTCCTCCGATGCAACTTGCCCACTGTGTCCCAGCCGAGACAAATCAACACCGAAAAGACCTTAGCAGCTCTACTACGGTGGAAGACCTATGGACTTAATATTGCATAATCAAGTCTTAGTGTTTGCAACTTGAGTTCTTCATAAGAGGTAATCGAACAATTGGCCAGGTAAGCAGGTGGGAGGCTCCCCCTTACTCAGAGAGTAAGGTCCTAATTAAGTAACCACCTTATAGGCTTGCCTAGACACCAATTAGATCAATTAATCTAATATGACTAACTTATGTTGGTTCACCCTCGACTGATTAGGGAGGTTTTCGATTTAGGTCTCACTCGATCGCGTATTCCACATCTCATGCAAATATAAATCTACCCGCATAGACATAAGCATTAAACATCCAGGCATTTATCAAAAATAAAATTAAATGGTGATGATCATGGATCCAAGATGGGGTCATTTTACAAGCACATGCACGTCAATTGGTTTGATCGTCTTCAACTCTTGACTCGATCTTGATCCTCTAGGTCCAATTGTGATCAACTCCTTGATCTATCTTCAATCAACCCTTGATCTTGATCCGCGCATGTTGAGCTTGTTGATGTGCATATCGATCAACCATCGACGTGCAACACACATCACAGTTTACATCCCAGATTGCTTTAAAAATTAAATAAAAATAAAAATAAAATTACAACCCTTTTTATTGAGACACGCAGGTCTCTAATACATGAATTTAAGATGCACGCAGGCATCTGAAAATTAAAATTACATGCATCACAGAACATCACAGAACATCGTAGAACATTTCAGCACATTCAAAGGGTCCATCCATGATCATCACCATACGCATCACATGCATAAAAAATTATTTTCAGATCTGTAATTTAACTGATTATATCATCCATGACTTGCTGATCATGCATGATTTGATTCTAAACATTTGTAATCACATTATTAATGCATTAGAATCATTAATCTAAGCATCCATTAATTAGTATGCAGAAAAAACAGCAAGCTGAAAATCTGCATACTTAATTTTCAGCAAGCATAATCCCTTAAATTTCAGATCTAAAATGCCTTGAATAATTTAATTCTAATTCTTAATCTACATAACCATGGCTCTGATACCCACTGTTAGCATCCCCACATATGCCCATGAAAATTCGAAATAATTTTCAGATTGCAGCGAAAAAACTATGCGGGATCCGTTCATCGGCATGAACGTATTTTAAAACCATTCATTTGTAGATAGATTAGAATTAAATTATTTTAAACTATTTTAAAATCATTAAGAAGATTAGATCTTCACCTTGTGTGGGTAGATGGTCTCCGCAAATCTGATTTACGTGGATTTGTAGAAGGTTCGATGGAAGCCGCACACGCGTCCGGCCTCTACGGGTATCCACACGAGTAATGATTCGATCGAAGCCTACGTATCTCTCCGGGGTGCTAGCTCCCTTACAGAGATGGCTTTTGATGGCTGAAGTCCTCCCTTTCAATCAACTCTTGAATGCCCAGGGAGGAGGAGGAAGAAGGATGGATCAAAAAGAAAAAGAACAAAACACTTTCAGCCTTTTTCTTTTTGTTTTTTGTTGGAACCAAAAATGGGGCGGAAGAAGGGCCACCCCACGCCTCCCTTTCTTTTCTTTTCCCTTGCGGCTGAAAGGAGGAAGGAAGAGGGAGTTTTCTGCCGTGAAAACCAAAAGAAAAGGATTAGAAGAGGGGCCGAACCCCTCCTCCTATTATTTCTCCATGAGATAAGGATGAGCTCCTTATTTTTAGGAGCTCACCCTTATCTCCCCAATTCGGCAGCAAGGAGGGGCTTACGCCCCTCCTTTTTCTTCCACGCACTTCCAAGGGGAGGGGCGTGGGCCCCTCCCTCATATCCCATTTTATTAGCCATTTAATCAAATTAAGTGGCAAGATGGTTTGGGTTCATTTTATGAGTCCAATCCTATTCAAAATAGGATTTTTATAAACCCATTTTAATTTCTCCTTATCCTAATCTAATTAGGATTTAATTGAACCATGAACTCTATTGAACTCTTCAATCCTAATTCAATTAGGAGTCATGAAATTAATTAGATTAAATTTAAATTAATTAGGACTTAAAATAATCTTAATCTAATTAGGACTTATTAAATTTCAGCCCTAAGAAAATTAGGACTTTAGAAATCCTATTCCAAGTAGGATTCTAATTTAATTTGAAATCCCTAATCCCATTAGGACTCCAAGGATCCTACTCCAAGTAGGACTCATGATCAAGTCCAATTAATTAAATTTAATTAATTAAATTAAATTGCAATTCGATTGCAATTGTCCTTCTTCCAACCACTAACTCTTAGCGAGTTATCCATTTATCAATCTAATTGATTATTTGTGATTCCTAATCACATTCAACCATTGGATCGGTCAATACCTCTAATGTGTGTGACCCCATAGGTTCTATTCTGACTGGTAGTGAGATATATTACGATCTCTATCATAATATCATTTGAAAACTCCTTTCAATGGGGTTGAAACAATTTCAACTCAACTCATCAGGGTTTCATCGACCATCAAGATGATCCCTGTGAGTCGCACCATCCACCAGTGACACCTAGCAGTATGTAAGTGGCCACCCAGCAGAATAGAATGATGAACCTCTAGGTGCAGTTTCAGTATGATACAGTCTTCTATCGTGGATCCCTACAGACTGGAGGTCATGGATAACTCGTCAAACCCCGTCGTCGTCATATGTCTAGATTTATTCGACTTGAGTTCGATAGTAGAAACTCTTTCTCCACTTTATATTATTGCCTTGGGCCAAGGTCTTAGAACTCAGTCTAATAAATCACATAGGATCTCTCCTCATCTATCAAGGTCGATAGATCCATGTAGGTGCATACCCTACTCCTACAGTGAACTTTACTGCAGCCAATCTACACTACAAGGACCCATATGGCTAGAGACCATGTGTATGTGCAGTCAAACTACAATAACCTCACTGTGAGTAGCCGAAGCACCGCAGGTCAAAGGACCAGTCATACTACTGCAACATCAAGCAAGTCACTGACGAGTGGATAGACATCCAAGTGACTTCTTGTCTTGGTCACGCTCAGTACCTTGTTCTCTAACAAGCACCTACACTATCACTTCAGTGTCCCTACACTGTGGACTCGAGTCTCGTCCATCCAGAAGAAAAGTGATCTGTGCACTGATCGGATTGATCACCGTCCTCGTGACGATCCATTGATCAGGAGCATTTAGAATTAATCACCAATGATACATGGCTTAAATTCTCAACTCTTGAGAATATGTATCATCATCTTATTAATTCCTTGGACGATTCATAGACACATAAACAATATGAAATGAAAAGATGCCCATTTATATTCAATAATAATAAAGTCAAGTACAAATTTATGTCCCAGAATAAATAATGTGTCTGGTCAGATTGGCTTCTAGGGCAGTAACATCTAACAGGATACTACTGACGGGGCAGGAGATTTCCCCCGAGCAAGTCTGCTCCCTCAGAGCCTGATTCTCCCAGTAACTGTTCCATCAATGCATCTCTACTTCCTACATCTCCTTGATCATCAACCCTCCGTCTATCAGCAGGAGGAGGTTTTTCTCTTTGGGGCTCGACATGTGCAGAACCCGCATCCAATGCTATATCTGGCTCCATCCTTCTTCCAGGACGAGCAGGTCCTCTCCTTGGAGGTATTCTTTATATCTCTCTAAAAAAGTCAAAAAGAGAGGATGGTCGTTACACACTGAGTCATGATATATTTTACTGAGTTGTAAATGACTCATAAAATAACATACAGAAAAATCCTATGCTCCATAGTATAATCCTATACTTAATCCTGACTCATCCTATTGCTCTGACAGGACTCTTCTTAACCTTTGCTCTGATACCAAGCTTTGTCACGACCCCCGCCCCGTTCCCGGCGGGCCGCCGCGACGGGTCCTGGGTGCGGGTAGGCATAAGGCACCAGCCACCGCGTAGAACCCTACTACCTATCAATATCAATAAATCTTGAAAAATTTTGGCATGATGCATGCACAAAATGATCACCTTTCCTATAGTGACCTGTCAGGATTATTTCAATAACATACAAACAACACTACCTGTCCAGAGCAGCAGATCACATAATCTGTCACATAGATGACCTGGACATATATATCAATACATTTATCTTAGGCATATAACTGATCTGCACACATATATATATACCTGCTTTCCAATTCATTCCATGGTCAAACCATATCCACAACAGGATTCTATGACCTGTAAACTATACACTATATACAACAGAAGGTTTATAATACACTAAAAGGTATAAAACCTCTATCTACCATTATACTATACTATACTATGGAGCGGCACAGCTAGCAGGCAATCTCTAACCCTGCTCTTCTCTGTACAATACCTGCCCTGCAATCAAAAACACCAAACTGGGGGAGTGAGTATATAAATACTCAGTGAGTGGAGTAGAGAGTACTATGCACATGAGACAGAATATAATCATGGCTCGAGATGAAATCTCAAGATCAATAACAACATGAACATGGAACTCAACATAGAGAATATGGAGTAAATCATCAATATCACCACAATCAATATCAACTCATCTGAAGCATATATGGAATTAATCAAGTAAACATAGATGCTACTCAATAAATATGCTCAACAGATCATAATGCTGGAAACTAAAATCAGGTGTCAATATGCTGAATCATCACTAGACAGCTGTCGGGAGGTGGGTTTTATGCCCCCAGGCGAACCCAGCAACAACTCCCTACTGTCATATGCATATATCGAATATGACACCACACCAATATGTAAATCATCACTAGACAGCTGTGCGGGATGTGGGGTTTACGCCCCAGGCGAACCAGCAAACAACTCCCCACTGTCACATGCATATGCAGGATAAGACACCATATCGATAATGTTAAATGCTAGACAGTTATGGGAGGGTGGGTTTACGCCCCCAGGCGAACCAGCAACAACTTCCCCATTGTCACATGCATATGCCAGGATAGATACCACACTGATCATGTAATTGCCGGGCCAGTATCCAGAACAGAAATCCATCTCACATCTACATACTAAACGGCACCTCGCGGGAATTCTACATCCGCGGAAAGCCATTACTGCAACTCGCGGGGGTCTTACTATGCCCGGCGGCAAGCAGAATATAAGTCGTAGACCGGCCGATCCTACGCCTTAGGGCCGTGTCCCCCCCTAGGAAGGGACTGGGCTCCGCCCACCCAGAAGGCTACTATGTGCACAAAGGCCGATGTTCAACCCCCATCGACTATAGGTGTCCTGCAGATACTGCCAAGCCATGCATGAATGCCATAATGCACCCTCCTAATACTCTACTAAAAAGGAGTATGATCAAGACTACATCACTCGACTCCAACCCAATCATAAAACTAACATCAGGGTTGGGAAGTGAGGTCAAGGAAGTACAATTACAACTCAATTATACCACTAAAATGGCTCTACAAATCTTTGAAATAGAGGAAATGAAATTCAATTTACAAAAAAAATCATTTCACAATTCGGAATCAATTTGATTACTCATCAACCCCTAGTAATTCCTCTCAATGTTCCCTCAAATGCATGTACAGGAATAATCACGCATGGAGAATCAAGATTATAGAGGAATCTACTACAACAATTAATCAATAAGCTCAGATGGAATCAAGTCACACTTGGCAACATTCATGAAAATGAATAAGGAATGTGCTCATGGTGCAAAGTACAAGCTCCCACTCACCTGTCAATCTGGCACAGCCCTGATACGCCTCCAAAAATCTACAGCAGGCAGTGGGAAACTTCTTCCTCTTGTTCCCTAGCTTCTTGCCCAACTGTGACATGCATTTACAATACATTTAGTCTTGTATCAAGGGCCAAAAATCTACGTGCCAATTATAATATAGGGAAGCTTAATTGATTCAACTCCCCCGTTTCCTAAATCTTTTTTTTCTTTCTTCTTTTTCTTTTTAATAAATTAACTCACCATTTATGTGTATTAGGGACTCCTTTGCATGAGTACAAGGTCCCTTTTAGCTTGATCTAGGCTTAATACTCTATTATAGCATGAAATCCCTTATTTTCCACCCGGATAAACAGTAACCCGGACTGACAGTGGGTTACTTCATCCCGATTTTGATCCACTTTCAGGACTCCAAATTTGATGAAATTTTACCTAACATTCTACACTCATAGGGGATTCCAAGGAGTAACATGCATTGCTATCGAAGGTCGTTTGACCCCCTAAATAATTCGACGAAGTTGGGACTTCGACATAATTTTTCCGTAGTGCCGGAAAAAATTTGTCAAAATCCGATTCTTCCTCTTTTAACCGCTTCTACAACCCTTATCCGACCCCTCTAGGACTATATCCACCCTTTGTATAGCCCTAATGTCACCAAAAGACTAGATAGGGACGGATATTTACCTTTTTCTTTTTGGAAATCGAGGTCCTTGCGTAGAGGGGAAGGAGATCTACGTTTTTTTTCTTCAGCTAGAAGTGCAACCGGGATCTCTTTCCTCTTCCTTTCTTCCTTTCCTTTCCTCTCCTCTCCTTCTTTTTCTTCCTCTCTATCCGTCTGAGACTCCCTCTGTGACTCTCTCTCGTTTCCATCCAAAAGCCACAGCAAACCCCCTAATTAAATCACATCAAAACACTATTCACCCTTTGTTTAATATTATTAAATTTCCATTTTGCCCCTAACACTTCAACATATCTACCGTTATGCCATTAACTTTTGATTCCTTCCAAATTTTACCCTTACCACTTCAATGCATCTTACAACTATGCCATTATCTTTTGATTCTTTCCTATTTTACCCCTTATATTAATTGAAAAGGACTATTCTATCCCTTTTATATAAAAAAAATATTTTGGGGTTATTACATTATATCTGCTTGTTTAAGAAGCTTTGATTTGTTTTAAACTCTTGTTCTAATATCTTGTAACTTGATTCAATCAAGAGATTGAATCTAGGGGTTAAGGTTTGTGGTAAGCCAAAGGAAAAACCAACGGTGTAAGGTTGTGGTTGGTGAACCGGAAAAATCAATTGGGTTGGATTGTGAGCCCATGAAAACAATCGGATTGGTTCTAATCGGTGAGCCTGTGAAAACCGACCGAGTTCGTTTGATCTCATGAAAGCAACAAGTTAGGTTGTGAGCTTGTTAAAACAACCGATTGTAATCTGAGAATTATAGTGAAATTTCCAAGAGGTCTTGGGAGTGGATGTAGGTGCTGGGGTGCACCGAACCACTATACATTTTTGTGTTTGTGATGTTTTATCTCTTTATGTTACATGCCTTACATTCATACTGGATTGTGTAATATCTCTAGCTTTATTTTCTATTGTTTATAAGTAATTGTTTAGAACTGCTTAGCTTCCACTCCATTCTTACCATTCACATAGATTAAAATTGATCATACAACTATAAGTTAATTTTAGATCAATTGCACCCTAAAGCCATAGTACAATTGCTCTAGCTTAATTTTCCACTGCTTTACTTGTAATTGCCTAGAGCTTAAGTAAGTAGCATTTATCATCCAGCTGCATTCAATTCAAAGTAAAATTAGGAAACATAACTTTTAGAAATCCAATTCACCCTTCTCTTGGGTTGTCATCTTGGGGCAACAAGTGGTATCAGAGCAGGTGCTCTAAGGTTAATTGTTGATCTCACGATCAAGAGCCAAAGATCCATGACAACTCAAATATATAGTTTTCTAGGAGAGGGACAATTAATTGATAGACCTTCCACTATTTAATGGCAATAAAACTACACACATTGGGAAAGCACGCATGCGTATTTTCATTCAATCACAAAACTATGATTTATGGAATATCATAATAATTAACCTTCACACACCACTCCCAAGCTGTCAATGAAAAAGACTTAGCACAATTGAATGCTAATGCTATGAACATACTATATTGTGCTATCCATTAAACTATATTTAATAAGATTTTTGCATGCTTATCTGTTAAAGAAATTTGGGATACTTTAAAAAATATTTATGATAAATTCCAGATTAGCTCACATGTGTTTCAATTACATACTAACAGTGAGGACTGCAGAAAAAGATGTTGAATCTCCCACATCAGCCGAGTCGACTCCTAGTTTGTCCGAGTCGACTCCCCAGAGAAAAATAGTCTAAAAGGCAGAGACTCAATTTCGAAGATCTTGTGAACGAGTCGACTCCAAGTGTTTCAAAAGTTGACCCCCAAGTTAACCGAGTCGACTCAGAGGCAGAACAGTTCAAAAGATTAGAGAATTAATTTTTCGGTCTCTGAAAATGAGACATCTTCCGAAAATCTCGAGTCGCCTTCTCAAGTCAGTCGAGTCGACTCCAAGTAAACCCGAGTCGACTCGAGGAAGAAAGAACAACAAATAAAGAATTCGATGATGAAAACAAGGATCCATTCTCAAATACCAAAAAATTCAAAGCTTCCTAAAGACAAGAAGAAGAGGAAGCAAGAAAGAAAGGAAGAAGAGATAAAAAGCAAGAAAGCCTTGACCAAGGAAGAGTCAAGTAAGAAAATGAAAGTTAGGAGCAACAATGATGATATTAGCTCCAAAGAGCTACAAGAGGTAACTAACTTATGCTTTATGGCACAAGAAGATAAGGTAAAATCTGGAATCTAATTTTACATCAAATAATTTTTAATAAGAATTCTCTTATGATGAATTATTAAATGCTTTTAATTATTTGTATGGTGAATGTAGAAAAATAGTTATAAAGAATAAAAATCTTAAAAAGCTAAATATGGAAATTCAAAAAGAAAGAAATTCTATTGCTGAAATACAAGACAAACTAAATTCTAAAATGAAAGCTTAAGGTTAAATTCAGAACAATTGATTCAGAAAAATCAGAATTTAATTAAAGAAATCAAAACTTAAGTGAAGAAAATAACAATTGAAATTTTTTATTAACAAATTCACTGAAAGTTCAAAAGATTAAAAATAATGTTTGAAAACTAACATGCTGATTTTGATAAATCAAAATTTGGCTTGACTCCTTCGCTTAGCAATGAACCCCTAAAGAAAAAGGTTATAAATTCGTCAAGTAAATCATCAAAAGGATAACGTATTTCAAACATCAAAGAATGGACATAACAAACTTTACCTATAGTTCTAGGTATAATTAAATCAAATGGTAAAGTTTATTCTATTAAACAGATTTGGATTTCAAAAGGAACCATATGTCCTAACCCTCAAGGACCCAAGCAAGCTTGGGTACCCAAATTGAAAATATGAGGGTGTAGATGTAGGTGTGCCAAGCTACCCATGGAACAAATGAAACTTTCATACAAATAGGTGCGTTGACACGTAATTACAAAAAAGTTTCAATTATATACTAAATCTAGTATAAGATTTAACATTCTACATCGTGTATTGAGATTATCCTTGTTTGGAATTGCAAAACTCTTTGCATTAAAGTCTTCAATACCTTATATATATGTTAAAGTTTATCTTCAGTGATCTTAGTATAAAATTTTTTTAGTGCTTGCCTAATAATAAGAAAACAATGAATGAATATATATAACCTTCTTCCTTAAGTTTTTCAAAATCTAAATTTTCTCTTTAGTATAAATATTTGATGCTGATTTGATGCTAAAAACTTTATTGAGCCTTAATACTTATGAGATTCTTATTTCATCCTTTGTAAAGATATGAATGTAATTCATCATGTTATTTCTATACCATTCATTCCTTATATGATTAATCTGAAATGCATTATATGTTAAATCATAATCATCTCAAATTGGTTCAATCATAAATGATTAATGTGTTATGATCATAATGAGGAACTTACGTTAAAGTTTTTATAATAACAAATCATCTTTCCTCTTACAAGTAATGCTCAAGACTATTCTAAAATTCAAATCAATAAATCTGATCATTAAAATATTTCATTGAGCATAATCATTGTATCCATGATTAATATCTTTCTCTAAAATTATCTCGAACTCTGCTGATTATTTTTAACCTATCATGTTTAATCTGAGCATAAAATCTTTTGAAGCCATGAATATTAACTATATCTCATAAGTCGAAAATAAGATTTGTATTTGCTCTAAAGAAAATTGCTTATCTCCCTGAAACATGATTATTTGTTGAAAGCTGAATCATAATTAGAATTTTGATAGAAATAACTGTTTAAGATAATTTGATCGAAACTTAACTTGTATATCTTATTAATAATTATCTTTTAGCAAATAGAATCCAAGCTTAAATTGATTCTGAAAACAAAAAAAAAATTGATTTGATCTTTGGTGAATCTTTCTATTGCCTCACATATTTGTCCTTGAACCATCTTGCTTAATAGAATTGTCTCTTTAGTTCAACGTGACTTGTGCTTGCTTATGTTTAGGCAATCTCTTGAGCAGAGTGACTCCAATTTTCAATTATTGTCATATCTTATGTTAAGTCATCTAGTTAAACAATATGATATATGAATATTTTGTATCTTTAAGAATCTAATGACTTTCCTTTAAGAAAGAAAAAGACTTTGCTAATAATGCCAGGATCTTGAGCAAGAAATGAGAATTTCAACTTGAAGGACACCTCGATGTAAAGGTATAATAAACATTCACATGCAAACAAGAGAGAGGACCTTCTTCAGCCAAAAGTTTACATAGAAAAAATCTAGCAGCTATGTAACTTGAAGAATGTAATGTATTGGTAATTTTAAATACCTCTCTTGTAAATTAGCTAAGCAAAGTCAATGACTTAGATCTTATTGTGGCATGATTAAAGTATTTAATTACTAATTTCTTGATATCATGTCTACATATGTATTGATTGACTTATGCTTTTGAAAATTATTTCATGGTTTGCCTAAATTAAAATATGCCTTTTCATATGTCATGCATAACCATGAAATATACAAGTATATGCTTCAAATTTTGACTCAAAATAACTTGTGATAAGCTATGAATCCTTGAGCATGATGAAAACTTTGTTTGCTTACATGATATATAGTCATATGTTATATAACATATTAGATCATGTCTTTATTCTACTCTTTCATGAAAATTACTTGAAAAATAATCAAAAGAGAGAAAGATAAAGAAAAAGAACATGAATATTGTTTAAGAAAAGTAAAAGCTAAGTAAAATTTAATACTCCAATCATAAGTAAAAGCAAAACAGCATAATATAGCACATTTATGAAACTTGTTTTTTGAAAGGAATAAAATCCGAAGAGTTTGGAGTGAATATTTTGTTGTTAAAAGGAACGATTTAACCTTTCTATATTGCTCATCACAGGGATGGTGCCAATGGGGAGGCTAGTGGTAGTACCCGGCACTATTTGACCCAACTATTCGGGGTAGGGTATATTAGGAAAGGCATAAGAGGGAGGCTAGTGGTAGTACCTCGTACCCCTTCCAACTCCACCGGATAGGGAGCAAATAGAGTATAGAGCATAAGAAAGTAAAAACGAAAAAAAATAAATACCACCTATATTTGAAAAATATTCATTACAGATATGATAAAGCACTATTTAATTTAGAATAAGCACCAAGAGCATGATATAAAAGTTTAAGTAACTTTTTGATATAAAGGAATATTGATAAAACTATGTATCAAAAAGAAAATTCTGATAATCGTAATTGCTCAAGTATATATTGATGACATTATTTGTGGTTCTACGAATGAAGCTTATGTGGAGTTTTACTAAGCTCATGTAGATGAGTTCGAAATGAGGTAGAACGTCATGAACTAAAGTAAATAAGAAAATGAGATTTTTATTGGCCAAAGTGAGTTCACAAGAATATTCTTATAGAAGTTTTACATGAAGAAAGGTATGTCTATGACCCCATCTTATAGGTCCAAAAATGATGAGCAAGGTAATTCTATTGTTTGAAGCTGTACTTAATTGTTCATACAACTTGTGGATAATTGTCTGCTTATATGCAAAGATATCAAACTAATTCAATGTGATCATAGTTAATTGATATCAAAATACTCAAAAATATAATAATAATAATAATAATAAAATCTCTAAGAAAATAAAATCTAAGATTATGAATTAATGAAAACTTAAGAGCCTTGACATTAAACAGATTCTCATAGGATGTAATGATTCTAATGTCAAAAATTAATGAAGAATCCAATTATGCTCTCTATATTTAATTACATGGAAATAAGACATTATTTTATGAGAATGATCCCACTCAAACTGAAAGGATCATAGTTGGATCAATTAATACTAAATTACATATTTAATGAGGAGAGTTTATTCAATTTTTTTTTTTATCCTTGACATGATTATTTCTAATGCTTAATACATTATGTTATGACTTAATGCATATTATGTTTTGCATATAACATGTGGGCATTCATAATTTGAAAATGTGTTGTTAACTCTACACACAAGTTTTACTTCACCTTTGTCTTCGAAGTATCTTTGTGTTCTAAAGCTTAATGAAAATGGTTTGCACTTGCAAAATATACTCCTCAATGATATTTATTTTCTGGATTCATTACACTCTTCTTGTATTTTTCTGATTTTAATGAATATCTTCTTAAAAATAAAAGGAAAGAATAGACTGAATTTGCAATTGAGGCCAAAATGAATTGATTTTGAAGCATCTTCCATCTTGCCTAAACTTTGTACATAACATCCTAAGATGTTTAAATTGCTCCAATCTGTACCAAAATTCATATTAATTACAAAGATTCTGAATGTGCTCTAATGTTATTGAAATATGTGTTTTCAATCTTAGTGACTTAAGATGAGCTACAATGTAGAAGATATATATATATCAAATTATAACTTTGAAAGCCTCCTTAAAAATCTTTATGAAGTTCGGAATCCGATTTTGTATAAAAGGTTTCAACTTAATTTAAAAATGCTTCCAATGATCGCATCATTCAGTGAGAATAACTCAATATGATTCCTAAATGAAAATTTTAACTTAAGAAAAATAGAATTAATTTTGATGCCTTGGTTAATTGCTCCGATACGCATCTGAAATATATCATTTCTTATCTTTAAAGTGTACTAAAAATTGGTCTAAATGATGTATTTTTCAATGATCTTGATTGCGAATAAATGTTTCTAAATATATGATTTTATTTTGATATTAAAAAGATTTATTATGTTTCATGTATTACATTATTGTGAATCTATGAGTAAGAAATTAAATCCTATAAACATTCACTTGAATGATCTTCTATATCCCTTTCTGCATGATTGTTGCTTCCATCACTAAAAGAAAAAAGCTATTTTTAAAAAAAAGTGAATGCTTTCTAAAGCTAGAAACATTTTAACTCACTCAAATGACTCTTAAAAGAAAGAAAATGTAATTGCTTTTTAAAAAAATTGAGCTTCAAATGAATTATTTTTTATTAATATTTCAGTACATTTTCTCAAAGATTAAGAGAAGCATTAACTCGTTCTTGAAAGATGAAAAAGGAGTGATTGCTATAAATTTGAAAAACTCTTAGATCACTTTACATTCTTGATATCATAGAATTTTAGTTTTATTCATGCTTATCATTAACATCTGAAATTCAACAAAAAGAAAGAATGATTAAAAGAATAATGCATCTTTTGAGGGAGAGCTTTAGGACATATCAATCTCTCTAGATTTGCATCTTATTCAAAAGTCACCATCATATGATGCATACCTTGAATATTTTATGAATTGATTTTGATGAACCTCCTTGTTTGCCATTACTTGTTTTAATTTATATATAGCCTATACTTTGAGTTTAATTCTATAGAGAGTTTTATATTCAAATTGAATATGTTTTGATACTTGCACATATGCTCTCAATGAGTTAAGTTGAAAATATGCTGAAATTTGTAGAAAATATATTTTCAAGATTATAATTTTGAATGTTTTATTAAAAATTATCTTCAAATTCTAAACTCTTTAAATGGAATGATCAATTAAGAGGGAGAAAAAAAATTTCAGGAGGGAGAGATCATATGGAACTTAATTGTATAAATCCATAACTAAAGATGAGAGAAAGAATATTAAATGAGAAGTGATCCTAATACTCTCTAATATGTATTATAAATATCTGAAATTTAAATTTGAAAATCTATGTTATACACCTTGAGGCTTGCTATTTGGTTAATATATCTTATGCATTCCAATCATGAACCAAATTGTAATTCAAACAGTTGATCTTAAGAGCCTACTAGGTTAATGAAAAAGGGAAAGAATAGAATATTGTGAATTTCTTGAGTATCTCTTATGAACACAAATTTAAAATGATAGATTTATAGATTTTAAAATGCATCTAATCAGGAAAATCAGCTGTCTTGAAAATTATTTGAAAACGAATTTCATCTGTCTCTATTAGAAAATCTATTTTGAAAATTCACTAAAGAGTTCTTATTGGCTTGCTCTTTAGAGCTTCAATTTTGTGCCAATTCATTTTTATATGTATCAAAATGTGTTTCTCTTAACGGAGTAAAAGAAAGTCTTTAAAAGAGCTCTAAAAGAACCTTCAAGCTTTGAATTTTATGTATGCTCTAAGATATATCATAAATTGCAATGAATTCATGTTTCGGGATTTTGTGCCCCAATGTTTTTATATCATAAAAGAACTTTGAAGTCATTAAGAATTAATGAATCCAACATGATGTTATATTTTTCGAAGTATATAAGTTTTGATATTATACTCTAAAAAAATTGATTAGAATTGCTCTCATGTTGCTATATATTTAATATATTGGGCAAAAGATCTTAAATGCACAAGCTTTCATAATTGTTATTAAAGATCTTTTCAAAAAAAAAGGGGGTTAGATTTTCATTCGTGCCTTCTTTGAATATCAGTCTTGATACTCCTTGAATTAACTTGAAAAAGATTCCACCTACACTTAATTTGAAAACTATCTTTGAAATCACATTCGATGTGCTCTCATTATAATTTGGCTCTGAAATCATCTTAATTGGCTCTGATCTATGCTTATTAATCTTATTCTGACATTATTGCCTTGAGTTATATGATTTATATTTGTGCAATAATTCGACATGCATTGACTGAAATCAGAGTACAATAAGGAAAAGGAATATTTGAGTATCATTTACTGCTTTGTGCTTAATGTTTCATTATCTTGCAACCTTTTTGATGTTGTCAAAAAGACGAAAAAATATCTGAGTATATGCTTATAATGATTTATGTATTAATTATGTTAAGTTGATTAAATCTAAAGCATTATCATGAAGTATATTTTAAAGACATATATTTCTACTTCATGCAACTTAGCTACGCATTAGTTCTAGAATACAATATATTTTATATTGCACATACTCCAAGTTCTGTCATCATCAAAAAGGGAGAGATTGATGATCCAAAGATTGATTTAAGATTGATTTTGATGATCACAAAACCTTGAAGTATAATTACTAATGTTTGTGTTGGCAAGAAGAAAGATAAACTTGTTTTGCAAGGAACATAGCAAGTTGGAAAAATACAAGAAGGCCTCAAAAGCTCTCAAAAAGTTGAAAGAAAGTTATACTTCATTGGTCCAAGTTTCAAGTTCAAAGGATTCAAGTTAGAGGAGCAAATTCAAAGAAAGATTCAAAAGAATAGTCCTCGAGTCGACTTCTGGAAGTTCAGAGTCGACTCTGGCACTCTGGAGTTTCAAAGGAACAGTGCTCGAGTCGACTTCGACTGAGAACAGACAAAAAGACAGAGAGTTGATTTTCAGTGCTACAGTGCTCGAGTCGACTCCTACTTTAGCGCTACACGTGCTCGAGTCGACTCCCAGCTACAGTGCCGGCAGACTCTTATTCACGAGTCGACTCCGACTTCAGCCGAGTCGACTCGAGCACGCTGGAAGGCATAACGGCTAGTTTTTTCTCAACTCCAACGGCTCTATTTTTGTCTCTAACGGCTAGATCTTTGTTTCACGCCATCCAAAGCTATAAAATCAAAGGAGAGCTAGGGGAGAAGTTAAAGAAGTAGGAGAAAATACATAGGGAGGAGATTTCAAGAGAAACCTTCCAAAAGCACAAAAGGGTCATTCAAAGCAAAAAGAGAAAAGAAGAGCATCCGAATAAATCCCAAAGCTTCATCTCTAACTGTGTGCTGCCTCAGTGATAGTCTACCCCGTGCGAAATCAGAAGAGGGTCAAGTAAAGAAGAAGCCGAGTTCCCTCATTTACAAAACTTGTTTGAGGGATTCTCTTTACTCTATTTGTTTTACATTGTTATATCTGCTTGTTTAAGAAAGCTTTGATTTTGTTTTTAAACTCTTATTTCTAATATCTTGTAACTTGATTCAATCAAGAGATTGAATCAAAGGGTTAAGATTTGTTGGTGAGCCAAAGAGAAACCAACGGTGTAAGGTTGTGGTTGGTGAACTGGAAAAAACCAACTGGGTTGGATTGTGAGCCCGTGAAAATAATCAGATTGGTTCTAGTCGCGTGAGCCTGTGAAAACCGACCGAGTTCGTTGTGATCTCGTGAAAACAACAAGTTAGGTTGTGAGCTTGTAAAACAATCGACTGTAATCTGAGGGATTATAGTAAAATTCCTAAGAGGTCTTGGGGAGTGGATGTAGGTGCTGGGGTGCACCGAACCACTATACATCTTTGTATTTGTGATGCTTTATCTCTTGTGTTACATGTCTTACATTCATACTTGATAGTGTAATATCTCTAGCTTTGTTTTCTATTGATTTATAAGTGATTGTTTAGAACTTGCTTAGCTTCCACTCCATTCTTACCATTCACATAGATTAAAATTGATCATACAACTATAAGTTAATTTTAGATCAATTGCATCCTAAAGCCATAGTACAATTGCTCTAGCTTAATTTTCCACTGCTTACTTGTAATTGCCTAGAGCTTAAGTAAGTAGCATCTTATCATCCAGCTGCATTCAATTCAAAGTAAAAATTAGGGAAACATAATTTTTAGAACATCCAATTCACCCCTCCTCTTGGGTTGTCATCTTGGGCAACACCTTAAAATCTTTCCCAACACTGAAAAAATTGTTTCTCCATCTTTTTGTGCAAAGTTCATGATATTTCTTCTAAGTGTACTTGTTTTATGCGTTGGGAAGAATTTCTCTAAAAATTCTCTTGTCATTTCTTGCCAGGTAGCTATAGTCCTAGGCCTTAAGGAGTGTAACCATGACTTAGCTTTTTTTCCTTTAAAGAAAAAGGAAATAACTTAAGCTTAACTACCTCTTCAGTGACATCATTGAAATGAAGTGGTTGAACACACTTCATCAAATTCTTTCAGGTGCAAATTGGGACTTTCAGAATCAAGTCCGTGAAACTTTGGGAGTAATTGGATTATTCCTGGTTTCATGTCAAAAGCTCCCGCAGCAGTAGGGAATAACCATACAGAATGGGTACTGGTCCTAGTGGGTTGTTAGATAATCATGAAGCGTTCTAATAGGTAAATCATTTTGAAATTCATTATCTCCCTGATTACTATTATTATCTTCCATTTGATTATTTGAATTTTTGAACAATTAAATTTTTATCTTTTGATTCAACTTGAAATAATCTATTCATTTTATCCTCTCTCACAACATCATATACTGAAATATATATTTTTTATTTTTATTTTTATTTTTATTGGGGTTGGTATAAGTACCACCTAAAGAGATCTAAACAAACACCCTAACAAAGGTTAATTAAAATTAAACATGCATTAAAACATCACCCAACAATTTTTAATGTTTTCCTAAAAATTCTAGACAGCTCCTAACTGGTTTGAAAGAGGACACCTAAGCCTCCAATCTGGGTCTAGTAACCTTAGGTCGATCAGGTAAGCTCCCACGTAAGTGGAGGGGTCACGATGCGTGTAGCAAAGGTCCCACTTAAAACCCATTTTCCTCGAACAGAAAACTGTCTCCCTTCAATCACTTAGAGGGATAAAACTTGCCTAGACATCGACCCGGGCCATAGAGCAAAATTGATGCAACTTTCGGTGGTCTTCGTCCTATTGAGTTCGAATATCCTCAGGGGCCAACGTCTAGTTGATTTTAATTAAGCTTAGGATATTTATGCACTGGGATGATTTTTTGGGCTAAGGACAAGTGATGAAATTCCGATCTTATCTTGTTAATGGGTTCAAGCCCTTAGATTATTTTATGCAAATGCTTTATACTATATGCAACAATCGAGAAGATTTTTAACATTTTATGTCATGACATTAAATTGCATTTGAATAGTTGATCAAACAAACTAATTAATAATAATTTTTTTTAACAAGAGTAAAATTCTAATCTAGGAATTATTAAAAATAGGACTAGTATGAACAAAACAGAAAAATTAATTTAATTACTCACGGTCGGAGTTCGTTCACTCCGGAAATCCAAAAATGTGATCTTGATCTTCCTCGTTACTGGTCCCGCTTTGTGTCACCCTTGAATCTGAAAAGATTTGAAATTTCAGCCGTGTTAAAAAAAAATGAAGAACCAGAAATTAAAAATTGAAATTTGCAGTCTTGTTCTCGTTCGCACGTTGTAAATCCCCGGCAACGACGCCAAAAACTTGCTACGACTTTAATCTTGCTCTTTTAAAATAGAAATTAAATGTAGAATACCCCAAGTATAGGGTGTAGCAAAGTAATATTCTCGGTGAGTCCGAGATCGAATCTACAGGAATTTGATAGTGAACAAAAACTAAAGGCTAAAAAAATATTAGGATTGATAAAAATATAACTAAGGCATTACGATTCAGCCTAGCACTTCATCATGCTTTTTTTTTAATCACCTATTATCTCAGTTAGATCTGAATGAAGACCTAATCGAAAAGTGGAGCGATGAAAATACCAATTAATCATTAATAAAATAGATCTAGTTTTATGGGCAGCATTGCAGTAATTCTATTTTAAACTACAGAGATTTCTAAGCATCTGTTATACCCGGAAAAAATAACAAATCAAAAAAAAAATATAAGTTTGAAATAATTTCTATAAATCTACTACACCATAAATCAAATCAAAAAAATATTAAAATCCCATTGATGATTAAAGAAAATACATAAAGAAAATGCTAGGCTTTTTCCTAGCCTTAGCTAAAAGAGATTTAACTACTCATATGAGATGGAAGCATTTTTGTAAAAGGGATTAGCAAGAAAAACTAAAATAAAGCATAAATCCCTTTGTTTTTTCTTCTATTCGGAAAACAGAGTGCTCTGTTTTTTCTTTTTTTTTCTCTTCCGATGGTTCCCTGGCTTTCCTCTCTCTTCCCGAATGGCCCCTTCCTTCGTGGCTTCTCCTAGGGGGATGTAGTCGGTTGCAAAAGAATGAAAGGCTTCCCTAGATTAAAAGCTTGAAGTCGAATGGAACCCCCTGCCCCTCCTGGGCCTCTCCCTGGTCCCTCTTATAGCATGTTGAAGGCGCGGTTGGGAAGATCCGAAAGCAACACTGCGACAATCACGGTTGCAACTTATTGCGGACGCTTAGGAACCTACTGGGAGTGGATGAGACGTGATGTGTCGAAGGGATTTTGGGAGATCGCAGAAGCTGGAACGCAGCTGGGAGCGGATGAGACGTGTGGAGTTTGGAAGATAGGAACGCAGCTGAAACGCATGGATTTGAATGCAGAACCCACGGATGAAACGTGTGGAGGTTTGGAGATGATCCGGTTGCTTGAGACGCGGGAATGAATGAAGTCGAATCGCTTGGACTCTTCGGCTGCTGGGACACTTCCGCTGTTGCTTCACGGATGAAAGAAAGAGCCCGGTTTGGGAGACAAGAAGCCATGCGGAAGGCTTGCTGGAATTAAACGAATGGATGGGAAGTTGCTGAGGCGGGTTGCAGACTTTGCTGATATGCTTGGGAAGTTGGGAAACAATCAAATTGCATGGGACTCTTCAAGACGGCTCGGAGATGCTTGAAACGTTGGGAAATCACTTGCTTCAGCCCGTTGACATGGATGCCTGGGAATTTTAGGTTAGGAACCGTTGGATCGCTTCATCACGGATGGTGTGAATTTGTTGAGCTTGGGCTACCGGTCATTGGGCTCAAACCCAATGTTATTGGGTCTCTTGGATTACTTGCATTCAAACACAAATAAAAATATTAATTAATCAATTTTATCAATAATGATTAGCTATAATACTAATTAAGATGGTAATGAAGATTGTACTTTTGTGCTCTCATCAGTGGTTGCTTTGCCCCCTTACCTCTTCAATAGATTCAATCTCTAATTCAATCCTTAACCTGCAAACCAAGGATTTAGTAGTATTGGAAGATTGCTTATTTTTTCAGAAATCAGTCTAGTTTGGGCGGTTCGGTAGTAAACTATTGATTCTTCTTATTTTCTTCAAATTCACGATTTTGGAGGACCCTTTTTTTGGTCTGCCCGAACTGCAAATTAACCCCTAAGTTTGTGGTTTAATCAATCCAACCAACCAGCCTAAGTTTGGTTTTTAAAGCATTATTTACAAGAATCGATGAGTTCATTCAAATTCAAATATTTTTCTTTCCCTATAGAATAAGATAAGCAAAGGTCATGTGCAATGCTCATAAGTAAAAAGATTATAATTAAGAAAAACAAAAAATGGAGAGAGTGCCAAACCCATTTTCTCTGTAGAATTCCTTGCACTCATGACAAATTGAAGAATTTTTATTTTTTATTTAACAAATTTATGATTGATTTCCATTTTTTTTCATAAATTGTTGTCAATTTTGAGATAGCACTATAATTAGGATAAATTTCAATGATTATAAGATGAAGGAGCATAAGACGTAGGCATCCTTCACTCGATTTCTGCACAACATCCTGATGATCTAAATGATCACCCGAATGAAGGCCGCATGGATAAGCCGAATGGATTGAAAAGGATAATTCTAGATAATTAAACTATAATGTGATATTTGACATGCTAAGTAGAGTTTGAGGGGATATTGGGCAAGTCAGGCCGAATGATCGTTGAAAGTGTACTTCAAAAAATAGACCGAGTAATAGTGACTTCAAAAAAGAGCTTAAAGTCGATCGAGTCCAGCTGCCTGCAGAAATTGGACCTTCAACCCAATAGAGGAATCGTGACGTGGCATAGAACATGGGTAGTTACAAGAACATGAAAAGTGGAAAGTAACTAGCTTTACTTTCTAGGACTGCTAGAGAAAAGTGGAAATCATGCATAAATAACCATCTAGAAGCGAATTGTTGCCTTATCGTTTAGATTGTATAAATATTAGAATATATTTTGAAAGAGTTACCCCTTAGCCAATCAAATACTTATCAATTTATTTACTTTATTTTTATCTTCATTTACTTTATCTTATCTTAATCTATCTTTTTCCATAGTTTGTGGCTTTAGATCTGTAGCCCTGCTATCACTTCTTTAAGAAGGTAGTGCCTCGATCGTGGAAGTTCTTGAAGCTTAAGATGGCAGGATCCACTACCACTTGTACCTGTTTCCGATGAAGACCCCCAGTGGTATGTTTGTGCAATTGCACCACATAATTACACCTTGATTAAGAAAAAAATATACCAACAAACCTTGTTCTAGCATGTCTAATGGGACACAGGTAGCTATTGAGATATCACCATGAAAAAAATTATGCTTGGTTGTCATGACTGGTAGGAAGTCCACTTCTGTGGAGTGATTGATTATAACCCTATTTGATTTTGATGAGCTCAAAGCATTTGAGTATATCTTATGTTTACTAATGGAATTCAATCTAGTGTTTCAGTGAAATTCTTGTAAATTTATGGTTAAGTGTCTCTAGATTTGTTTCGATACAATTTGGATAAGTAAAGAACACAATGTGAACCAAAGTCTGAGACTCGAGTCGACTCCGGGATATTACGAGTCGACCCAAGCGTATCAGAAGCACTGGCACAGGCTCGAGTCGACTCCTGTACATTACGAGTCGACTCCGACTGAGAACAGACAGACAGACAGAAAGATCCAACTCAAAACCTGTTAACGAGTCGACTCCTGAAGAGCGCGAGTCGACTCCGATGCTTGCCGAGTCGACTCCAGAGTAGTATGAGTCGACTCCAGGGAGTTACAGACAGAACGATAGAGAAGTTATTTTGGACTCTGAGAGCCGAGTCGACTCCTGAGGAACGCGAGTCGACTCCGATGGTTGGCAGGTCGACTCCAAAGGAAGCGAGAGTCGACTTCCAGTGTAATACAAGGCAAAAGTCAGAGAGCAACTTTCGGACACTGAGAGCCGAGTCGACTCCCGCAAAGCCCGAGTCGACTCCAAGACGGCACGAGCCAAAAGACAGAAGATCGGAAGTTCGGACTCTGAGCGCCGAGTCGACTCCCAGAATTTCCGAGTCGACTCGAGTGAGCAAAGTTGAAGAATACATCTATGGATTCCTTGGAATGAGTCGACTCCAAAAGTGCCAGGTCAGCTCCAGACTTTGGGAGTCGACTCCAGGTTAAGTCGAGTCAACTCCCCAGTCGAGAAGAGCACTTAATTCAAATCCGGACCAGTTGCCGAGCCGACTCCAGAAAAGCATGAGCCGACTCCTGCTGCAGCCGAGTCGACTCCAGATCGCGCGAGTCGACTCCGATCCCAACAGAAATATTATCAGGATGTGCAGAATGTGCAGAACGGCTAGAAGATTGTGTCTAACGGCTAGTTTCCGTGGGGAATGGCTTAAATAGCCACAGAGAACTGTAGCAAGGGAGAGAAGTCATATTCCTTTCAAAGAAAACACAAAATCTTCATCTGCCAAAGAATTTCAACGGAAAAGAAGGAAGAGGGCCATTAACTCCATTCAACCAACTCTTCCCAACATTAAAGAAGTTTCCTTCAGCCTTCAAGTCTTCAAGACATTCAAGAGGAGACCCAGAGTTCAAGAAGCCCTCCTCTACATCATCATAAACTTGTTTGAGGGCTCTTAACTTCTCTCCTATTCATATTGCTGAATATCTGCTTGTTTAGAAGCTGTATTTTTCTGTTTGTTTGTCTATTCATTTGGTCCTTACTTGATTCAATCAGAGGATTGAATCAAGGGTGTAAAGGTTTGTTGGTGAGCCTAGGTTGAAACCAACGTGTAAGGGTTTGATTGTGATCCCGGAAAACAATCGGGTGGTTCTGGTCGGTGAGCCTGGGAAAACCGACCGAGTTCGTTGTGATCTCGTAAAACAACAAGTTGGGTTGTGAGCTTGTAAAACAACCGGCTGTAATCTGAGGGGTTATAGTGAATTCCCAAGTGAGGCTTGGGGAGTGGACGTAGGAGCAAGAGTTAGCTCCGAACCACTATAAAATCATTGTGTTTTTGATTGCCTTGTCATCTTTTACTTTCATTTCATTCACTGCACATAGCATCTAATTAATCAACTTGCAAAAAGTATTAATTAGTATTTCACAAACCATTTAATTGCAATAATTATTTTAAAACCCAATTCACCCCCCCCCTCTTGGGTTGTCTATCTGGGCAACAAGTGGTATCAGAGCCGGAACTCTATTACCCAAAGAGTAAAAGATCAAAATGACAACCCCATTTGGATCTTCTCACATTGAGGGCCAGTCCACACATAGACCTCCATTCTTTAATGGATCCGACTACTCATATTGGAAGGCTAGGATGAGAATATTTATCCAAGCCCAAGACTATGAGATGTGGACCACCATTCTAAATGGACCATACATCCCATCCATTTATGTAGAGGGTGTCACCATACCCAAGCTTGAAAAGGATTGGGATGACAACGACATTAGGAAGGCACAACTAAATGCCAAAACAATGAATGTGCTTTATTGTGCATTAGATAAAAATGAAATTCAATAGAGTCTCTACTTGCATTTCCTGGCAAAAGAGATTTGGGATAGACTTGAAGTGACCCACGAGGGCACAAATCAAGTAAAAGAATCCAAAATAAATATATTAGTTCATAAGTATGAATTATTTAAAATGGATTCTAATGAAACAATCACTTGCATGTTCACTAGATTTACTGACATTGTCAATGGCCTAAAAAGCCTTGGTAAAAATTATACTAACAGTGAGCTTGTCAGGAAGATTCTTCGTTGTCTACCAAGGTCATGGGAAGCCAAGGTGACGGCAATCTAAGAAGCCAAGGACTTAAACAAGCTGCCACTCGAGGAGCTACTTGGATCCCTCATGACACATGAGCTAACAATGAGACAACACAATAAAGAAGAGTCCTCTCACAAGAAAAAGGTAATAGCACTAAAATCTGTTTCTACTAACAAAGATTTGTCTTGCAGCAGTAGCAGTGAAGAGGAAGACAATGAGGGAGATGATGATGAGGCTCTCCTTGTAAGAAAATTCCGTAGATTCATCAACCGGAAGAAGTCCTCACATCAAAGGAGAGGCCCCCTCAAATTCCTATCACAAGGATAAAGGTAAGGAAAGGGAAAATGAGGGGATCGGTTGTTATGAGTGTAAGAAGCCGGGGCATTTCAGAGCTGAGTGTCCTTTGCTGAAGAAGGGGAGCAAGTACAAGAAAAAGAAAGTCCTCGTCTCCATCCTATCGGACTCCGATACATCATCATCATCATCGGATGAGGAAAAAGAAGAAAAGGCCAACCTATGTTTTATGGCTAACGACAATGAGGTAACATCCGGAACACATTTAGACTTTACTTTCGGATGAATTATATGATGCTTTTAATGAATTAAATGGACGAGTATAAGACAATAAACCTTAAAAACAAAGAATTGAAACTAACTAACCAAACTCACCTCCGTAAGTATGAAACATTAGTTAAGGATAAAGATGTTATCATTAAAAAAAATTCAGAACTTAAGACAAGCAACCAAATCTTAATTCAAAAGACTAATACCTTAATTAAAGATAACGAAAGGCTGACCAAAGAAATATTAGAACTTAAGAACAATAAACAAATCTTAAAAGAGAGTCTCACAAAAGATCTAAATGGACTAAAAACAGAAAAATAAAAAATTGGCACTAGAACTTGAAAAGTACAAGCCTTTTGTAGAAAAATTTACATATAGCTCAGAAAAATTAGAAATGATACTTAATAGTCAACGAGCTGTGTTCAATAGAGCCGGGTTAGGGTATAAACCTAAAAACAAGCAAAAACTCCTTAGTAATTTCTTTGTTAAAGCAGGAAAAAGCAAAACTAAGAAAATAACATGCTTTTGCTGTGGAACATTAGGACATAAAGCAAATGTGTGTGATTATAGAAAAGGAAAAACTAAAAAAAAAAATTAAAAGGGTTTGGGTTCCAAAAGGAACCAACATTACTAACCATGAAGGACCCAAGAAAACTTGGGTACCTAAAATTGTATGATTTGCTTGTGTAGGAGTGTCTTGCAGCCAAGGTCGACAAAAATTGTTGGTACTTGGACAGTGGCTGCTCAAGACACATGACAGGTGACAAGGACCAATTCTTCACCCTTGAGCCTAAGAAGGGAGGTGCTGTGACATTTGGAGACAATAACCAAGGTCACATCATTGGTATATGTAAAGTACAAATCACCCCTTCAATCTTTATTGATAATGTTCGATATGTTGATGGTCTTAAGCATAATCTACTTAGCATTAGTCAATTGTGTGATAGAGGTTTTGATGTTTTGTTCAAACCATCCTTATGCATCATAACCAACTCAAATGACAATAGTTTAGTTTTTAAAAGGAATAAGACGTGGGAATGTGTATGTAGTAGACCTTGAGGATCTTGCCAAACATAACCCATGTTTAGTTGTTAATGAAACTAAGGATAATGATGCTAGTTGGTTATGGCACCGTAAGTTAGGTCATGCAAGTATGGACACAATATCAAAACTAGTTAAAAGAGATTCCGTGATAGGTTTGCCAAAACTAAAGTTTGAAAAGAATAAAATATGTGAAGCTTGTCATATGGCAAACAATCAAGGAACTCCTTTAAATCCATAAATTGTGTCTCTACCTCTAGACCTCTAGAACTACTATACATGGATCTATTCGGACCAACTAGAACCACAAGTCTAGGAGGAAATAAATATGGTCTAGTTATTGTAGATGACTTTTCTAGATATACTTGGGTCATGTTCTTAGCTCATAAAGATCAAGCATTTTCAGTTTTTAAGAAATTTCATAAGGAAGTAATAAATGCTAGAGATACTTCAGTCATAGCTATTAGAAGTGACTATGGAACCGAATTTGAAAATCATTTATTTGATGAGTTTTGTAGTAAAAAGGGAATAACTCATAATTTTTCTACACCTAGGACACCACAACAAAATGGAGTTGTAGAAAGGAAAAATAGAACCCTAGAGGAAATGGCTAGAACCATACTATGTGAAAGTAACCTCCCTAAGTACTTTTGGGGAGAAGCCATTAATACCTCATGTCATATATTAAATAGAGTTTTATTGAGACCCATTATAAAGAAAACACCTTATTAATTTTGGAAAAACAAAAAACCAAAAGTAAACTATTTTCATGTCTTTGGATGTAGGTGTTTTGTTCATAATAATGGGAAAGACAATCTAGGTAAATTTGACTCTAAATCTGATGAAGGTATATTTTTGGGGTATTCTACAACTAGTAAAGCCTATAGAGTTTTTAATAAAAGAACCCTAGTTATAGAAGAATCTATACATGTTGTTTTTGATGATTCTAGTGATATCTCTTCTAGCAAGAGAGTTGATCTTGATGATGATGCTGAAATTCTTGAAGAAAAGATTGATGAGATGACATTACAAGATGATGAACAAAAATTAATTGGAAATGCATCATCAAGCCAAGAGGCTATTGTGGATCATGGGCTGACTAAGGCTTGGAGGTATGCTCATGGGCATCCTAAGGAATTAATTTTAGATGATCCATATCAACCTGTTAGGACTAGAGCATCTCTTAGGAACTTAAATAACCATCTAGCTTTTGTCTCACATTTTGAACCTAAACACATAGAAGAAGCTGAAAAAGATGTAAATTGGATAAATGCAATGCAAGAAGAACTAAACCAATTTATTAGAAACAAGGTATGGAACCTAGTTGAACGACCCTCTGAATATTCAATTATAGGTACCAAATGGATATATAAAAATAAACTTGATGAAAATGGAATTGTAATTAGGAATAAGGCTAGACTAGTAGCAAAGGGGTATAATTAAGAAGAAGGTATAGATTTTGATGAAACCTTTGCTCCTGTAGCTAGACTTGAGGTAATTAGACTGTTACTAGCATTTGCATGCTCTAAGGATTTCAAATTATTTCAAATGGATGTAAAAAGTGCATTTTTAAATGAGTATATTAATGAGGAGGTGTATGTAGAACAACCTCCTGGTTTTGAAAATCATCAATACCCTAATCATGTGTATAAATTGAACAAAGCACTTTATGGTTTGAAACAAGCACCTAGAGCATGATATGAAAGACTTAGCAAATTTCTACTAGAACATAAGTTCACTAGGGAAAATGTAGATACAACACTGTTTTTAAAGAAGAAAAACAAAGATATGTTAGTAGTGCAGATTTATGTTGATGATATTATTTTCGGTGCTACTAACAATCGCCTCTGCGAAGAATTTGCTGACTTGATGCAGAGTGAGTTTGAAATGAGCATGATGGGAGAGCTGAACTATTTCCTCGGGCTTCAAATCAAACAATCTGAAGAAGGGATCTTCATCAATCAAGCTAAATACATCAAGGAGATGCTTAAGAAGTTTGATATGGAGGGAAACAAGTCAATCAGCACACCCATGAGCTCATCATACAAACTAGACCAAGATGAATCAGGTAAATCTATAGATCAAAAGATGTATAGAGGTATAATAGGATCTTTATTATATCTCACTGCAAGTAGACCTGATATCATGTTTAGTGTATGCATGTGTGCTAGATATCAGTCTAATCCTAAGGAATCTCATCTAATTGCAGTCAAGAGAATCTTTAAATATCTAATAGGAACAAAAAATATAGGTTTATGGTATTCTAAAGAATCTAGCCTGAACTTAATAGGATACACAGATTCAGACTTTGCTGGTTGTAAACTTGATAGAAAAAGCACCAGCGGATCATGTCAATTCTTAGAAGAAAATTTAATCTCATGGTTTAGCAAGAAACAAAACTCGGTTGCATTATCTACTGCTGAAGCTCAATATGTTGCTGCCGGGAGTTGTTGTGCTCAAATCATGTGGATCAAACAACAACTGGAAGATTATGGAATTAAACAAGATAAAATTCTCATTAATTGTAACAATACAAGTGCTATTAACTTAACTAAGAATCCAATTCAGCACTCAAGAACCAAACACATTAAAATAAGACATCACTTTATAAGAGATCATGTACTGAATGGTGATGTTACACTTCAATTTATTTGCACAGATGATCAACTAGCTGATGATAAGTGCTAAATAATGCATAAATTAATATCTTATTCATAGCACTTATCATTATTTTAATTTACATATTTTGTAAATTTAACTAAAAAAAAATGTGTTACCTTCACCATTGCATTATTAAAAATAATTCGATTTTGCTTGATTTTATTGATCCATCTAATGTATGCAGGTCGAATCAAATTCATCTGGGATGACCCCTGAACCCAAATCGCATGCACCCCATGAATCGGATCTTCCCAACCAATTAGAGTCGACCCCAGTTTTCATTTTAGCCACGTGAACCTCTTCCCACCCAAAGAGTTTCTAATGGACAAATTCCCAGCCGGATTCCCAAATCTCCCAACTAAATCCAAACTTCCTCGTCCACGAACAAATCGCCCGACCAAGGAACAAAGCCCGTTCCCAAGCCTCCCCTGCATCCTCAGCCCGTTCATCATCCTTACCCCTTATCCAGCCGCCCCCAAGCGCAGCTTCATTCTTCCGGACCATCTCCCCTTCTCCCGTGTTCCAACGAAACAGAGCCGAATCCATCTCCTCCCGGCGACTCGTCTCTGTCCCATGGCCAGCATCCTCTTCTTTCGGAATAAAGCTCCAGCTCATTCCCTCTTCTTCCGTGATCTTCTTCCTCCTTAAATCCTTATCCCAGCAACACCATCTTCCCTCGTTGATCTGTCTTCATCTACGTCCTCAACCGAATCCAAACTCCTCTGTTCACACTCCCAGCCATGAAACATCTCCCAGCTGTGTCCGCATCTTCGAGCGTGCGAATCTCCCATGCGTCCCAGTTCACAACGAGTCCCAGCTCCAATGCTTAAGCTCAGCCGTCCACCTCTTCTCAGCGGTTTGCCCATGAAGCTTCTCCCAGCATGCCACGTCGTCCGCTTCTTCCGCGAACCCTTCTACCAGCTTCCCACGCGTCCGACTGATTAGCTCCCAGCTGTCCACGAAGCCTTCCAGATCTCAGATTCCCGCATCCAAGGCACTGGGATCGTTCCATGCTTCCGCCTCTCCCGGATTCGCAATCACCCGAGCCCCAGATCCCGCAAGCGTCCGTGATTCACCTTCCAAATCTCAGATTGCCGCAACCAAAAATCCCGCAATCACAGACTCTCCGCGTCCGGGATACTCGGCAGCCAGCACGAGAGGAGCATCCCGTGTGATAAGGGAGACCATCGAGAGGTATAAAGGACTCTCTTTTCGGAAACAGGGGGGCTGGCATTCATTGAAAGAAAATAGAGTCTCAGCCCCATTCGAAAAAGAAGGGGAAAAAAAAAGAAAGAGAGGAAACAGGGCATGTCCTGTTTTCGAAAATAAAAAGAAAAAAAAAAGAGAGAAGGAAGAGGAACAGGGGAGATTTCTTTTATGTTGATGGACGTGATGACCCAAAGATTGATTCATAGATTGATTTTGATGATCACAAAACCTTGAAGTATAGATACTAATGTTTATGTTGCAAGGAGAAAGATATTTATTTTGCAAGGAACATAGCAAGTTGGAAGAACACAAGAAGGCCTCCAAAGCTCTCAAGTTGGAAGAAAGCTACAATTTATTGGCCCAAAGTTTAAAGTTCAAAGGATTCAAATTGGAGGAGTAAAATCACAAGAAAAATTCAAAAGAACAGTCTTCGAGTCGACTCCAGTGGAATTCGAGTCGACTCCGGAGAAGTATGAGTCGACTCCGGAGAAGTATGAGTCGACTCCTAGGAGTCACAGGCAGAAAAGTCAGAGAGCAGTTTTCGGGTCTGAGATTCGAGTCGACTCCAGTGGAACGCGAGTCGACTTCGATGGTTGGTAGGTCGACTCCAAAGAAAGCAAGAGTCGACTCTCAGCGGAACACAAAGAAAAAGTCAGAGAGCATTTTTGGGACTCTGAGATTCGAGTCGACTCCCGCATTGCACGAGTCGACTCCGAGACTCCGCGACCATCAACAGACAGAAAACCAAGTTACTGCCTCTGAGATTCGAGTCGACTCCCAGACAGCTCGAGTCGACTCCAAGACAGCTTCACATCAAAAAGGCAGAAGGCCAAGTTTCGCAAACTGAGAGCCGAGTCGACTCCAAGGAAGTTCGAGTCGACTCCAAGACTGGACGAGCCAAAAGACAGAGGATCGGGAGTTCGGGCTCTGAGATTCGAGTCGACTCCCAGGACAGTCGAGTCGACTCGAGAGGACAAAATTCAAAATTGGATCCACGGACTTCAGTGGATGAGCCGACTCCGAAATTGCCAAGTCAGCTCCAGAAGTTGGCGAGTCGACTCCGGGTTAAGACGAGTCGACTCCCAGTCGAGGATGCACCATAATTCAAATTTGGAACAGTGGCTGAGTCGTCTCCAGCAAAGCACGAGTCGACTCCTGCAACAGGCGAGTCGACTCCGATCCCAACGGTAATATTATCAGGAAGTGCAGACTGTGTCCAACGGCTCTATTTTTGTCTCTAACGGCTAGATTCTTGTTTCCACGCCATCAAAAGCTATAAAAACAAGAGGAGAGCTAGGTGAGAAGGTATGGAAGTGGGAGAGATCATTTAGGAAAGAGATTCCAAAGAGATTACAAGGGAAATCTCCCATAAGCACAAAAGGGCCATTCAAAGTAAAATAGAGAGAAGAAGAGCATCCAAGTGAATCCCAAAGCTTCCTCTCCATCCGTGTGCTGCCTCGGTGATCCTCTACTTCGTGCCAAATCAGAAGAGGGTCAAGTAAAGAAGAAGCCGAGCTTCTTCATCTTCAAAACTCGTTTGAGGGCTTCTCTTTACTCTATTTATTTATATTGTCATATTTGCTTGTTTAAGAAGCTTTGTTTTGTTTTATACTTTGTTTTAATATCTTGTAACTTGATTCAATCAAGGGATTGAATCAAGGGGTTAAGGTTTGTTGGTGAGCCAAAGGGAAAACCAACTGTGTAAGGTTTGTTGGTGAGCCAAAGGGAAAACCAACTGTGTTAGGTTTGTTGGTGAGCCGAGGGTAAAACCAACGAGTAGGGTTCGATTGTGATCCCGGGAAAACAATCGGAGTGGTTCTAGTCGGTGAGCCTGGAAAAACCGACCGAGTTCGTTGTGCGCTCGTAAAACAACAAGTTGGGTTGTGAGCTTGAAAAACAACCGGCTGTAATCGGTAGGATTATAGTGAAATTCTCAAGAGGTCTTGGGGAGTGGATGTAGGTGCTGGGGTGCACCGAACCACTATATGTCCTTTGTGTTTGTAATGCCTCTAGTTATTGTCTAACTAACACACTTACTTACTTAGATAAATTGCTTGCTTAATTCTTATCCGTACATCCTTTTGTTGCAAGCATATTTAATCAAGTCGAAGTCTATACATCAAACCCTTGCTAAGTTTAACTTTCACTGTGCATCTATACAACTTAGCATAGTTAATCAAAAAGTTTTAGAAGTAGCATAAAAGTTTTGAAAGACCCAATTCACCCCCCCTCTTGGGTTGTATCTACTGGGCAACAAGTGGTATCAGAGCAGGTGCTCTAAGTTTAATTATTGATCTCACGATCAAGAGCCAAAGATCATGACAAGTCAAATAGATAGTTTTCTAGGAGAAGGACAATCAATTGATACACCTCCACTATTTAATGGCATAAACTATACACATTGGAAAATACGCATGCGCATTTTTATTCAATCACAAAACTATTATTTATGGAAAATCATAACAAATGACCTTCACACACTCTCACAAACTATTAATGAAAAGGACTTAGCACAATTGAACGCTAATGCTATGAACATGTTATATTGTGCTATTCAAGAAACAAAGTTTAATGAAATTTCTGCATGCTTATCTACTAAGGAGATCTGGGATACTTTAGAAAATATTTATGATAAATCTCAGACTAGCTCACATGTGCTTCAAATATATACTAACAATGAGACTGCAGAAAAGGGTGTTGAATCTCCCTCAGTCGAGTCGACTCCAAGTATCTCAGAGTCGACTCTCAAGTTCACCGAGTCAACTCCAATAAGGTCCGAGTCGACTCCGAGGCAAATCAGCTTCCTAAAGACAAAGAAGAAAAGGAAGCAAGAAGAAAGGAAGAAAGAGATAAAAAGGAAGAAAGCCTTGACCAAGAAAGAGTCAAGCCAGAAAATAAAAGTTAGGAGCGACAATGATGATATTAGCTCCAAGAAACTACAAGAGGTAACTGACTTGTGCTTTATGGCACAAGAAGACAAGGTAAAAACTGAATCTACTCTTACATCAAATAATTTTCAAGAAGAATTTTCTTATGATGAATTATTAAATGCTTTTCATGATTTGTATGGTGAATGTAGAAAATTAGCTGTAAAGAATAAAAATTTTAAGAAACTAAATCTGAAAATTTCAAAAGAAAGAAATTCTAATGATGAAACACAAGAGAAACTAAATTCTGAAAATGAATGCTTAAGGTCATTTTCAGAAGAATTGATTCAGAAAAATCATAGCTTAATTAAAGAAAATCAAAACTTAAGCGAAGAAATTAATCAATTAAAATCTTGCATTAACAAATTCACCGTAAGCTCAGAAAGATTAAAAATGATGTTTGAAAGCCAACATGCTGATTTTGATAAATCAAAATTTAGCTTGACTCCTTCACTTAGCCATAAATCTCTAGAGAAAAAGGTTATCAATTCACCAAGCAAATCATTAAATAAGATAACGTATTACAAAAAGGAAAAGAATGGGCATAACAACTTTACCTATCGTTCTAATATAATTAAATCAAATGGTAAAGTTATTACTATCAAACAGATTTGGATTCCAAAAGGAACCATATGGCCTAACTCTCAAGAACCCAAGCAAGCTTGGGTACCCAAAATGAAAATATGAGGATGTAGACTTAGATGTGCCAAGATACCCATAAAACAAATAGATTCATACAAATGGGTGTTCTAGACACATTGAAACTTAAAATATACTTATGAAAAGTAATTTTAAATAATAATTATAATGAAATCAGTAATCCTTGCATCTCATCATTATTTTTGCTTTAGTGTTTGATTAAAACATAACTTGCACGTATTAATCATTTTTGTGATATAAGTGATATTTTTTTTTGGTATATTCAAATCACTTCATTTTATAGTATGCTCCACTCACTATTGGATAAGTTGCTAAATGATTAATCAATTTATTAAGAATAACTCTATGAATTCTCTATATGCTTGATTGAGAGTTTTTATCCATGGCATTATTGTTTATTGATCATAGATATGATAATGTGTACTTGGTATGCTTTTGAATATATGCACTATGAATACCAAGATTAAAGAAACCATCCTTAGCACATAGAATCAACTCATGCTAGTATGTACTTAATCTCAAAAGACCTTGCCATAGGCTTAGATTATCTACTTAAAGGTCAAAGTTTTGCTATGCATGCTAACTAAGGAAACAAACAAAAATCATTTCTAAATCTAAAGATGTTGTTTCCATCTCTAAGTTTTCAAAAGCTTACATTGGATTTGCTCTTGGAAAATAAAACTGAAGTATTTTTCTGTATTTACTAAATCTTGTAAAAGCGTTTCAAATGAAAAAGGTTTCCAAACTGTGAAGATCATGGCACAGTGTTGAAAACCAAAATCCTGATTAAGGTTATACAGAAAATAATATTAAATTCAATTATTTCAGCTCCAAGGACATCATAAGTAAGATAGGGTTAATAGAATTCTTGAAGAAATGAAAAAGGCAATGTTGTATGATAGTCATCTACTTAAATGATTTTTAAAAGCTATCATCACTACTTGTCATACATATGACTTCTATTAGATCTATCATTGATGAAAACTTCTTTTGATCTTCTGAAAAATAGAAAATGAACTACTGCATATCTTTCATATTTTTCAGTCGTACACGTTATACCTGATATATTCTTATGAAAATAATGCCAAATCTGATAAAGATATTTCTATCCTTGGATATCATTCATCAAGCAATGCATATAGAATATTCAATGAAAAGATTCTAGTTAAAGAAATATCAATTCAGTTTATTCTTTATGAGACTAATGATTCATTATCAAGATACTAAAATCAAATTATATATGGATATGTTTAATCTTTTACATATGACAATCTGAAAACTTGTTAATAATTAGAACTAAATTGAGTTTTCAGAAATGCACTTAATGAAGAAAAATTGGTGACTACTAAAAGATTCAATCAAGAAAAGATGAATTAGATCTTGATGAAATTCTTGCATGATTAGAAGTAAAGATCACCATTATCATTTGCTTGCTTTATGAGCTTTATATTCTGTCAAATGAATGTGTAGAATATATGTCTATGTGGTTATTTCATTTAAAAAAAAATCTATGTAAAATAACCACCTTATTTGAAAACACTCATTACCAATATGATAAAGCAATATGTGATTTGGAACAAGCATCAAAAGCATGATAGAATAATTATTTCATCAAACACCTAATAGACCAGATTGTGTGATCATTATGTGCCCTTATGCAAGACTTCAATCTAACTCTAATGAATCATAATTTATTGATAACAAATGAATCATAATCTGAATTTTGATAGAAACAATTGTTTAAGGCAATTTGCTCGAAACTTAGCTAGCATGCCTTATTGATAATTATCTTAAGCAAATAGAATCTAAGCTAAATTGATGTTGAAAATAAGAAATTAATTTGACCTTGATGAATCTTCCTATTGCTTCACATGCTTGTCCTTGAACAGTCTTGGTTAATGAAACTATCTCTTTAGTTCAAGTGACATATGTTTGCTTATGTTTAGGCAATCTCTTGAGTAAAGTGACTCAACATTCAATTATTATCATATCTTAGGTTGAGTTACCTAGTTAAGAAATATGCTAAATGAATGTTTTGTATCTTGAAGAAACTAATAACTTTCTTTCAAGAAAGAAAAGAATTTTGTTAATAATGCAGGATCCTTGTGCAAGAAAATGAGAGATTTCAACTTGAAGGACACCTCCACATAAGATACAACAAACATTCAAATGCAAACAAGAGAGAGGATCTTCTTCAGCCAAAAGTTCACACGTAAGAAATCTAGTTTGGCTTGAAGAATATATATAATGAATAGGTAATTTTAGATACCTTTCTCACAAATTAATTGAGCAAAGTCAATAACTTAAATCTTATGATGGCATGATTAAATTCTTTAATTATTAATTTTTGATATCATGTCTATATGTGTATTGACTGACTTATACTTTTAGAAACTGTTTCATGGTTTGCCCAAACTAAATGATTTCTTAGCCTATATCATAACCATGAAATACACAAGTATATGCTTAAAATTTTGGATGTAAAATAACTTGTGAGAAGTTATGAATCCATGAGCATAATGAAAATGTTGTTTGCATGATATACATATATATGATACATAAGATTAATTCTTTATTCTGCTCCTTCATGTAAATTACTTGAGAATAACAAAAAGAGAGAGAGATAAAGAAAAGAAAATGAATATTATTCAAGAAAAGTAAAATCTAAGTAAAGGCAAATACTTCATCTTAAGGAAAAGCAAAACAAGCATAATATATTTGACTTGTGAAAGGGATAAAATCCGTAATGAATTACACTTAAATAGAGGGAGAGTTTAAAGTAAATAGTTTAACCTTTCTATATTGCTCATCATAGGGATGGTGCCAATGGGGAGGCTAGTGGTAGTACCCGGCACTATTTGACCCAACTATTCGGTGTAGAGCATATTAGGGACGGCACAAGAGGGAGGCTAGTGGTAGTACCTCGTGCCCCTTCCCAACTCCACCGGATAGGGAGTAAATAGAGTATAGAGCATAAGAAAGTAAAAAATGAAAGACAAAGTAAATGAAAGTATATAAGAAGAATCAAGTCATCTTTTTTTATCACTTGAAAACATAATTTAAGGATGAAATCAATGCAAGATTATATTTAAATAGGGGGAGTTTATTTGAAAAGAATTGATTTTGATCCTTGACATGCGTGTTCTTATTATTTTAATGCATGACTTAACACATAACATATTTTGCATGTGGCCTGATGTTCTGAATTATGAATTCCCAATATTTTGTAATGTTCCATGATTGAATGTTTGAAGTACTATATGAAGTTATTTTTATTTTATTTTAGATTTGTCATTCACAATCATCTCTAAAATCTGAAAGTAGAATAAAATTTGTAAAAAAAAAGGGGGAAGAGAAGGATATATCTATTTAGGAAAAATGAATTGATTTTGTTTTATCTTTCAACTTGCCTAATTTTAGTATATAATGTTCTAATTCACACCAAAATTCAACATAAATGCAAATATTCTGAATATGCTCTTATATGTTTGAAATATGTGTTTTCAATCGTAATGATTTAAGATGAGCTACAATGTGGAAGATACATATCTCAAATTATGATTTTGAAAGCCTCTATTGAAAATCCTTATGTAATTCAGAATCTGATTTTATATAAAAGCTTAAACTCAATATGATTTTTAAATAAATTCTTAATGTAAGAAAAACAGAATTAATTTTGATGCCTTGGTTGATTGCTCCGATACGCATCCGAAACATATCATTTCTTATCTTCAAAGTATACTAATATTGGTTCAAATGATGTGTCTTTCGATGATCTTGATTGCAAACAAAAATTTCTAAATATATGATTTTATTTTGATATTAAAAGGATTTATTGTGTTTCATGTATACATTGCTGAAAAACTATGATTAAGAAATTGAGTTCTATAAATATATATACCTCAATGATCATCTATATGTTTTTCTCCCCTACATTATTAAAAACTTCCATCAATAGAGTGAATGATCTTAAAACTAGAAATATTTCAGCTCACTCAAATGATTCTAAAAGAAAGAAAATGTAAATGCGGTTGAAAGAAACTAAGCTTCAAATGAATCATTTTCTGATTGATATTTCTATACATTTTCTCTAAGATTAAGAGAAAGCATAACTTGTTCGTAAAGGATTAGAAAGAGTAATTACTACAAATTTTGGAATAATACTAGATTACTCTACATTCTCGATATTACAGGATTTCAGTGTTATTCACGTTTATCACTATAATCTGAAATTCAACAATTTAAAATGATTAAAGAAGAATGCATCTTTTGAGGGGGAGCTTTAGATATTCAGTATTCTATCCCAAAGACACTTTATTTTGATGCATGCTTTGAATTTTATGGATTGATTTTGATGAACCTCCTTATATTGCAAGACATGCTTTAATTACCTTGAGATGAGTTCTATAAAGGTTGTCTTATCTCAAACCTTGAGTCTTATGAAAATAAGCTGAAACTTATAGAAAATATATTTTTGAGATTGACAATTTTGTTGAACATTATCTTAGGATTCTAAACTCTTAAATTGAATGATCAATTGAGGGGAAGAAAGAAAATTTCAGAAGGAGAGGTCTTATGGAACTTAATTACATGAATCTATAGGAGAGGGAAAGAATACTAAATGAAAAGTGATCCTAATACTCTCCAATATGTATCATCTGAAATTTAAATCTGAAAATCTTTATGATACACCTTGAGGCGTGTTATTTGGTTAGTATATCTTATGCATCACTCATGAACCAAATTACAAATCTTAAGAGCCTCTAATTTAATAAAACAGGGGGAGAACAATGTATTAAATTTTCTTGAGTATCTCTTAGAAAATCTATTTTGAACCTCACTAATGAGTTTTAATTGGCTTGCTCTTTAGAACTTCTATTTTGTGCCAATTCATTATTTTATGTATCAAATTGTGCTTATTTTCTAAAGGAATAAAAGAAAGTCTTTAAAAGAGCTCAAAGATGTATCAAAAATTGCATAAACTCATATTTTGGTATTTGTGCCCCAATGCTCTTATTATCATAAAAGAACTTTGAAGTCATTAAGAATTAATGATCCAACATGATGATATGTTTTTTCAAATATATAAGTTTTGATCTTTTACTCTGAAAATTAATTAAATTGCTCTCATGTTGATAAAATACTTAATAGATTGGGCAAAAGGTCTTAAATGAACAAGCTTTCATACTTAGTGAAGAGAGGTTAGATTTCCACTCATATTTTTCCTTGAATATCATTTGTGGTACTTCTTGAATTAACCTAAGGAAGATTCCACCTACACTTGATTAGAAAACTATCTGTGGTATCAAATTAAAAAACCTCTTGAATTCACACTTGATGTGTTCTGCTCTGATCTTTGTACTTAATGTTTCACTATCTTTTTGATGTTGTCAAAAAGGGGGAGAAATATCTAAGTATATGCTATATACTCAGAATGCTTTATTACTTTGAATTGAATACAAATCAGCTTAAAATTTAAATATGTTGATTGTGTTAAGCTGATTAAATCTAAAGCATTATCATGAAGTATGTTTTTAAATATATATGTTTTCTACTTCATGCAACTTAGCTATGTATTACTTCTAGAAATCAATATCTTTTATATTGCATATACTCCAAGTTTTGTCATCATCAAAAAGGAGGAGATTGATGACCCAAAGATTGATTCATAGATTGATTTTGATGATCACAAAACCTTGAAGTATAGATACTAATGTTTATGTTGCAAGGAGAAAGATATTTATTTTGCAAGGAACATAGCAAGTTGGAAGAACACAAGAAGGCCTCCAAAGCTCTCAAGTTGGAAGAAAGCTACAATTTATTGGCCCAAAGTTTAAAGTTCAAAGGATTCAAATTGGAGGAGTAAAATCAAAAGAAAAATTCAAAAGAACAGTCTTCGAGTCGACTCCAGTGGAATTCGAGTCGACTCCGGAGAAGTATGAGTCGACTCCGGAGAAGTATGAGTCGACTCCTAGGAGTCACAGGCAGAAAAGTCAGAGAGCAGTTTTCGGGTCTGAGATTCGAGTCGACTCCAGTGGAACGCGAGTCGACTCCGATGGTTGGTAGGTCGACTCCAAAGAAAGCAAGAGTCGACTCTCAGCGGAACACAAAGAAAAAGTCAGAGAGCATTTTTGGGACTCTGAGATTCGAGTCGACTCCCGCATTGCACGAGTCGACTCCGAGACTCCGCGACCATCAACAGACAGAAAACCAAGTTACTGCCTCTGAGATTCGAGTCGACTCCCAGACAGCTCGAGTCGACTCCAAGACAGCTTCACATCAAAAAGGCAGAAGACCAAGTTTTGCAAACTGAGAGCCGAGTCGACTCCAAGGAAGTTCGAGTCGACTCCAAGACTGGACGAGCCAAAAGACAGAGGATCGGGAGATCGGGCTCTGAGATTCGAGTCGACTCCCAGGACAGTCGAGTCGACTCGAGAGGACAAAATTCAAAATTGGATCCACGGACTTCAGTGGATGAGCCGACTCCGAAATTGCCAAGTCAGCTCCAGAAGTTGGCGAGTCGACTCCGGGTTAAGACGAGTCGACTCCCAGTCGAGGATGCACCATAATTCAAATTTGGAACAGTGGCCGAGTCGTCTCCAGCAAAGCACGAGTCGACTCCTGCAACAGGCGAGTCGACTCCTGATCGCGCGAGTCGACTCCGATCCCAACGGTAATATTGTCAGGAAGTGCAGACTGTGTCCAACGGCTCTATTTTTGTCTCTAACGGCTAGATTCTTGTTTCCACGCCATCAAAAGCTATAAAAACAAGAGGAGAGCTAGGTGAGAAGGTATGGAAGTGGGAGAGATCATTTAGGAAAGAGATTCTAAAGAGATTACAAGGGAAATCTCCCATAAGCACAAAAGGGCCATTCAAAGTAAAATAGAGAGAAGAAGAGCATCCAAGTGAATCCCAAAGCTTCCTCTCTATCCGTGTGCTGCCTCGGTGATCCTCTACTTCGTGCCAAATCAGAAGAGGGTCAAGTAAAGAAGAAGCCGAGCTCCTTCATCTTCAAAACTCGTTTGAGGGCTTCTCTTTACTCTATTTATTTATATTGTCATATTTGCTTGTTTAAGAAGCTTTGTTTTGTTTTATACTTTGTTTTAATATCTTGTAACTTGATTCAATCAAGGGACTGAATCAAGGGGTTAAGGTTTGTTGGTGAGCCAAAGGGAAAACCAACTGTGTAAGGTTTGTTGGTGAGCCAAAGGGAAAACCAACTGTGTTAGGTTTGTTGGTGAGCCGAGGGTAAAACCAACGAGTAGGGTTCGATTGTGATCCCGGAAAAACAATCGGAGTGGTTCTAGTCGGTGAGCCTGGGAAAACCGACCGAGTTCGTTGTGCGCTCGTAAAACAACAAGTTGGGTTGTGAGCTTGAAAAACAACCGGCTGTAATCGGTAGGATTATAGTGAAATTCCCAAGAGGTCTTGGGGAGTGGATGTAGGTGCTGGGGTGCACCGAACCACTATATGTCCTTTCTGTTTGTAATGCCTCTAGTTATTGTCTAACTAACACACTTACTTACTTAGATAAATTGCTTGCTTAATTCTTATCCGCACATCCTTTTGTTGCAAGCATATTTAATCAAGTCGAAGTCTATACATCAAACCCTTGCTAAGTTTAACTTTCACTGTGCATCTATACAACTTAGCATAGTTAATCAAAAAGTTTTAGAAGTAGCATAAAAGTTTTGAAAGACCCAATTCACCCCCCCTCTTGGGTTGTATCTACTGGGCAACAGGACGGCTAATTTCTTAGGGAGGGAGATGGAGGAACCTTTGATGTATTGCTCTTTAAAGTAAACTCTAAACTTTTGCCTTGAATGAATTATATTTATTGATATGTTTTTGATCCATGCATAGTTATTTCGTAGATAGCTCTTTAAGGGATTATGATTATTGATATATGGATTGCTTTAGTATTTGATTCGCCGTAGACGTAGAAAGCACGACGAATGCTTAGAAATTGAGTTCATATGTTCATGAAACATATACCATTATTAGATCTATCCTACCATTCATTTTTAATCAAGAACCATAGAGTTTATTTCTTGGATGCAATATCATCAAGGGAGATTCCCGATCCCTACCATCTTTATTTCATTGAACTTTGTTTATTGCTATATTGTTCTCTGCTTTTAATTTCTAAATATCAAAACATCATCTTAATCCACAAATTTATTCAACTGAAAATTACATCTAAAAATTACGCTAATAATCTATAGATCATTCCCTGAGGATTCGACCTCGGACTCCCGAGATTTTACTACTTGTGCGATTCTCCTGCACTTGGGAGAACAATTTTATTTTTGCATCAGCTGACATCTTCACAAAACCAAAAATCCCGCAATCACAGACTCTCCGCGTCCGGGATACTCGGCAGCCAGCACGAGAGGAGCATCCCGTGTGATAAGGGAGACCATCGAGAGGTATAAAGGACTCTCTTTTCGGAAACAAGGGGGCTGGCATTCATTGAAAGAAAATAGAGTCTCAGCCCCATTCGAAAAAGAAGGAAAAAAAAAAAAAGAAAGAGAGGAAACAGGGCATGTCCTGTTTCCGAAAATAAAAAGAAAAAAAAAAAGAGAGAAGGAAGAGGAACAGGGGAGATTTCTTTTATGTTGATGGACGGCTAATTTCTTAGGGAGGGAGATGGAGGAACCTTTGATGTATTGCTCTTTAAAGTAAACTCTAAACTTTTGCCTTGAATGAATTATATTTACTGATATATTTTTGATCCATGCATAGTTATTTCGTAGATAGCTCTTTAAGGGATTATGATTATTGATATATGGATTGCTTTAGTATTTGATTCGCCGTAGACGTAGAAAGCACGACGAATGCTTAGAAATTGAGTTCATATGTTCATGAAACATATACCATTATTAGATCTATCCTACCATTCATTTTTAATCAAGAACCATAGAGTTTATTTCTTGGATGCAATATCATCAAGGGAGATTCCCGATCCCTACCATCTTTATTTCATTGAACTTTGTTTATTGCTATATTGTTCTCTGCTTTTAATTTCTAAATATCAAAACATCATCTTAATCCACAAATTTATTCAACTGAAAATTACATCTAAAAATTACACTAATAATCTATAGATCGTTCCCTAAGGATTCGACCTCGGACTTCCGAGATTTTACTACTTGTGCGATTCTCCTGCACTTGGGAGAACAATTTTATTTTTGCATCAGCTGACATCTTCACAAAACCCTTGAGTGAAGAGCGATTTAGTGTGCTTAGGAGAGGATTAGGAGTGATTGATCCATCCTAGTGATATTCTCTTCTAGTTCATTGATTTTGATGATTAGCTTGTGTTAAATATGGAGTTTCTCATCTATGATCATCAAATCAGATCATAACTTAGTGATTGTCTCTTGTTTGGCACGAAAATAGCATGATTTTTAGGTGCGTGCCAGAGTTCGAGTCGACTCGGATACGTTTCAGAGTCGGCTCATGACGGAGAGTCGACTCGCACATAGACGGGAGTCGACTCGAGGTCGATGGTAGCATAAGGGGAGTCGACTCGCGCATATTTTGGAGTCGACTCGAGGTCGAGTCGACTCGCGACTTACTGGAGTCGACTCGCGGTCGGGATCCGAGGTTTTAACCCTAATCCAAGCGTTTAATCAACACTTCTATTCACCGCCTCCACTGTTCACAAACCCTAGAGCCGTCTCCGACATCGTCTCCAACCTCCATTAGGATTTTTCCGTCGAGCTTCTTCCGTCCATTAGGTTTTTCCCCCGCTCTAGGTCTAGAATGCCTCGTAAGGTAGTTGTCCCAAGCCGGAAGAGGCCCCAACCCGCGAGCGGCGCCGAGCGACGGTCCAAGGCTCGAAATGATCCCGTGAGGCCACAACCTCCGGTTCGTTCCCCACCGAGGCCGGTTCCCTCGCGTCCGTGCGCCGGGAAGGCGGTCTCCACCGGGAGATATGTCAACTTCGACTATCTCTCCCGGGAAGGCTTCACTATAGGGGATAGGTTGAGGGCCCAAGGACTAGAGTTCTTTTGCTCACTAGATCTCCCCACTTACCCAGGGCTAGTTAGGGAGTTCTATGGGACAGTGTCCAGGGGCAATGGTGGAATACAGAAAACCGTAGCGGGTGTCCCTTTATTCATTTCTGAAGATTTTATAGCACAAATCCTACATCTTCCCCAAGTAGGGGTATTTCCTACTCATCCGGCCGATAGGACTGAGGCCCTTACGACCATATTAGGGAGTACACCCCAGTCCCCACTAGATGAGGTGTCCGCTAGTTCACTATCAGTTGAAATGCGGCTCCTCTTGAGTATTATTTCTAGGACCCTATTTCCTAAGACCGGCCGCTTCGACTTTGTATCCGAGAGGGACCTAGCCCTCATGTATTACATTCTCCAAGATACCCCAATAAACTTTCCTAAGCTGATCTACAAATACCTATGTGAGCCACTAGACAAACCTAGGCTCACCCTTCCATATGGGATGATGTTTACCCTGATTTTTAGGGAGTCCGAGATCCCTATTCCTGAGGGGGAACCCTCTCGCACACTGCGATACACAGATCACATGGGTGAGGGAACCCTTCACAGGATGGGATTTGATAAGGTAGAGGGAGTCTGGGTCAGGAAATCATCCTCTTCCACACCTACTACTCGACACTCCCCCAGCCCTGATCATGATTCTGATATTCCCACTCATCCCTCCACCTCAGCACCATCCACCTCAGCCGGACCCTCCTCTTCAGCACCACCCACTCAGCCGATAGAGGTCCGGATCTCTCCTGAGCAGCTCCGGGAGTTGCGGTAGGAGATTGTACGGGATCTTCGGGACGACCTACTGAGGGAGCTCCGAGGTCCAGCCACTGCCCCCTCTTCTGCATTGGTTCCCTCATTATCAGCCGTGACCGAGATGACGGCTCATCTGAGGGAGGAGATCTACAATGTCAGAAGCCTTATACAAGCCCAATTCTCAAACATGAGCGATGTCATAAGCAACACACGAAAGATGCGAGATGACATCCGACACGACATGGGCAGCCAGAGTCAGGGGGCCGAGCGTCTGGCGAATGTGTTGATCGCCAAGTTGGACACACTCTAGGCGAGTCTGACTGAGCTCTCCTCGATCCACAGTAGGGCCACCTCGGCGATCATCACGCAGCTAGGGAACGTCACAGATGGGGTCAGTCTACTTATGGAACAATCAAGACTGGGCAAGGGAGCCACATCCTCCTCGAAGAAACCCTAGCCTGCTTTTTCATTTTTGACATGTACTTACTGCTTTACTCTTTGTATTCACAAGTGTACCTACATATACATCAATACAATGAGTAGACAATTTTCTTCAAAAATGTGCAAATTAATCTCTAATTGCTTATGTGATGTGCTTTCTTCCTTTTTGCTATGATGACAAAAAGGGGGAGAAATATATTGAATAGACATGTAAAGGAAATCAAGAAAATCAATACAAAGAAAACTTTTAAAACACACAATAATTTGTTCTTAGTGGATTCGATACCTCGAGGCTCATTATCTCTCTGTTGGGGCTCCTAACGGAGTAATCTCCAGAATCTATTCAAGTGATATTCGGAGATTAGTTGAATCATACTCAAGAACAAATTGGCAGATTTTTCCTCTAAAAATCAAAAATTTAAGTTCAAAGTAGAATGCATGTGTTGAGGGAGAGAATCTGAATTTTTTAAGAAAGCAAACTCATTAAATATATACAAGCCAAACAATCGATTGCATGACATGAAGGCTTATATAATTCCAAATGAAAGGGGGAGCTTTAACTTCAAAATTTATTGTTGCACACCTTTCAGGTTTGGATAAATTAAATAACCAGACACTTGAATTCATTTTAAAATTCTACTATAAATCTCTTTGTTTGTTGAGCAATTCACTTTACATATACTCAATGTTTTGTCATCATCAAAAAGGGAGAGATTGTGGAGTGATTGATTATAACCCTATTTGATTTTGATGAGCTCAAAGCATTTGAGTATATCTTATGTTTACTAATGAATTCAATCTAGTGTTTCAGTGAAATTCTTGTAAATTTATGGTTAAGTGTCTCTAGATTTGGTTCGATACAATTTGGATAAGTAAAGAACACAATGTGAACCAAAGTCTGAGACTCGAGTCGACTCCGGAATATTACGAGTCGACCCCAAGCGTATCAGAAGCACTGGCACAGGCTCGAGTCGACTCATGTACATTACGAGTCGACTCCGACTGAGAACAGACAGACAGACAGAAAGATCCAACTCAAAACCTGTCAACGAGTCGACTCCTGAAGAGCGCGAGTCGACTCCGATGCTTGCCGAGTCGACTCCATAGTAGTATGAGTCGACTCCAGGGAGTTACAGACAGAACGACAGAGAAGTTATTTTGGACTCTGAGAGCCAAGTCGACTCCTGAGGAACGCGAGTCGACTCCGATGGTTGGCAGGTCGACTCCAAAGGAAGCGAGAGTCGACTCCCAGTGTAATACAGGGCAAAAGTCAGAGAGCAACTTTTGGACACTGAGAGCCGAGTCGACTCCCGCAAAGCCCGAGTCGACTCCGAGACAGCGCGTCCCCAAAAAGACAGAAGACAGTATTGTCGTCTCTGAGAGGCGAGTCGACTCCAAGACAGTTCGAGTCGACTCCAAGGCAGTGCTACCCCAAAAAGACAGAAGACTGTTTTTCGGATACTGAGAGCCGAGTCGACTCCGAAACAGTCCGAGTCAACTCCAAGACGGCACGAGCCAAAAGACAGAAGATCGGGAGTTCGGACTCTGGGCGCCGAGTCGACTCCCAGAATTTCCGAGTCGACTCGAGTGAGCAAAGTTGAAGAATACATCTATGGATTCCTTGGAATGAGTCGACTCCAAAAGTGCCAGGTCAGCTCCAGACTTTGGGGAGTCGACTCCAGGTTAAGTCGAGTCGACTCCCAGTCGAGAAGAGCACTTTAATTCAAATCCGGAACAGTTGCCGAGCCGACTCCAGAAAAGCATGAGTCGACTCTTGCTGCAGCCGAGTCGACTCCAGATCGCGCGAGTCGACTCCGATCCCAACGAAAATATTGTCAGGATGTGCAGAATGTGCAGAACGGCTAGAAGATTGTGTCTAACGGCTAGTTTCCGTGGGGAATGGCTTAAATAGCCACAGAGAACTGTAGCAAGGGAGAGAAGTCATATTCCTTTCAAAGAAAATACGAAATCTTCATCTGCCAAAGGATTTCAACGGAAAAGAAGGAAGAGGGCCATTAACTCCATTCAACCAACTCTTCCCAGCATTAAAGAAGTCTCCTTCAGCCTTCAAGTCTTCAAGACATTCAAGAGGAGACCCAGAGTTCGAGAAGCCCTCCTCTACATCATCATAAACTTGTTTGAGGGCTCTTAACTTCTCTCCTATTCATATTGCTGAATATCTGCTTGTTTAGAAGCTGTATTTTTCTGTTTGTTTGTCTATTCATTTGGTCCTTACTTGATTCAATCAGAGGATTGAATCAAGGGTGTAAAGGTTTGTTGGTGAGCCTAGGTTGAAACCAACGTGTAAGGGTTTGATTGTGATCCCGGAAAAACAATCGGGTGGTTCTAGTCGGTGAACCTGGAAAAACCGACCGAGTTCGTTGTGATCTCGTAAAACAACAAGTTGGGTTGTGAGCTTGTAAAACAACCGGCTGTAATCCGAGGGGTTATAGTGAATTCCCAAGTGAGGCTTGGGGAGTGGACGTAGGAGCAAGGGTTAGCTCCGAACCACTATAAAATCATTGTGTTTGTGATTGCCTTGTCATCTTTTACTTTCATTTCATTTACTGCATATAGCATCTAATTAATCAACTTGCAAAAAGTATTAATTAGTATTTCACAAACCATTTAATTGCAATAATTATTTTAAAACCCAATTCACCCCCCCCCCCCCCTCTTGGGTTGTCTATCTGGGCAACAACTTCAAATGCTACTGAAGAACCGCAAAAATTCGTACACCAGGCTAAATGGATAAGTTCCTCAAGCTTAGCTAGGAGATGAAGTTCTTAGCAACCAAATTGGCTTTACTCCTCTACGAGATCCTGTCTTCAAAAGCCATGTTCCTTAGGTGGGGATGATCCATCCATTAGTTCATTACCTCCATAAGTTCATTACCTATGATAAGGGTAAAGCCGAATATTCCTCTAGATGGTCCTCAAGGTCTAAAGACCGAGATAAAGAGGAGAGTACCCTATAATTGAATATGGATCAACAAGTTAGGCTGAACATGATACTACTGATGCTTTGGTCAATGTCAAGCCAATATTTGACTCCGAGATAGGCTTCTGCTATCTTGATCTATAGATGTCTACTAGAAGAAATCATGTTAGTGGAGTAACGCCCACCTAGGTTTCTATACTTAGAGTTGATCATACCCTAGTGATAATGGATAGGAGACAACATTTCTACCAACATATATTACTGCTTGCCCCTATTCCAAAAGTTGTGGGAACCATTCTAGTGGGTACCTCTACCTCCTCCAATAGCTAGGCATGTCAAATTTGTACGCTGGGTAGCAACCTCAGGCTAACCAAGGTGCCTACAATATATGCTAAAATATTTTATATCAGCGGGACTAGTTCAGCTTGATCAGCCGAATAATTATGCTCCAAAGAGGAGAACGTACCAAATATCATCTAGCTGGATAATATAATTAGAGAGCAGTTACCAGCTAGGATGTGATTATTGGCCAGCTTTGAGATCAGCATATAAAAAAACATATATGGTGTATACGGGTTATCTAGGAGGTACAAAATTCCAAAATTTTTAAAGTTCTCTAAAGATGATAATCTTTGAATAATTGAGCAAATTAGTTGACTCTCAGCTCCATGCAGACATTGAGAGCAACGATTTCTTGAAGCTTGAGTTATCTGCTAATTCATTAACTGAATCAGTCTTTACTTAGCATGCTAACCTGCCCCTAAATCTATTTTCACCTAGCAAGACATGCAAAGAAAATTCCATGCACAAACTTATCACACTAATCCCAAAATGTCTACTACCGATGTTGCTAAGTTGATTCAATAACATGGAGAGTCCATAGAATGGTACATGCCTAGATTTAAAGAAACAAGTAACCGCTGCTGCAACTTCTCTTCAAGATGTTGGGTATATCAATTTGTTAGCAGGCTTTCCTTTTTGTCTAGAGATGGGCAGGCGAGAAAATTTGTGACAAGTCTCATAGATACGGGTAGATGCGCAGGCATGCCACTGGTATTGAATTAGTCAGAAATAGAATCGTGAAAGGATGATGATGAGGGTACAGTGGATCCAAGTGCCCTAACCTTCAAGGACTTTTGCTACCGTCCCACCATCCATTTGGAAGAAAATATATCTGATAGTATAAAATGTAGTTGGAGATATAATTAAAGTCCTCTATTGCTACTCCTAAGGGTAAATTAGGATCCTACTAGTAGGCTAAGAGCAAGAAATTTAGAGATAACATAAAATTAAAGGTAAATTAATTTTATTGATGAGTCGAAAGGTTGAATATCTCTTCTTTAGATTACAATCTCCTTATTTATACGAGAAAACAAATCAAATGGTGTGGTAACAGCCCACTCTTCAACAGCAACAGTCCACATCTGGCCACCACTTCTCATAGTTCTAGCAACTAATGCCAACTATCCTCCATTGCCCAAGTTGTCATAATTGTCGGACCCTACATCACTTGTCAGACCAACTATCGTACTTGATCAGGCATGATGTTGCTGTGATGTGTTCACTCGGCATGTGCAATAATAGTTTAGCTTGGTTGTTTCCCTTCATTGTTTTTGCTTAGGTCAAGCATTCTTTACTTTCACCAGTCCTTAGGTGATTGCAAAAGTTTTTGGTCTTAGCTTAATACTTGAAATCCCTTTTCAAATTCTATTTCAAAATCATCATATGTACAATGATCCCTAGTATCAGGATCTGGTGTAAACAATGCCTCCCATATCCTATTAGCTATTAACTAGGATGATGGAATGTATTGGAAACTATATCTATTGTAAATTTGTAATAAATACGATGCCAGGGATAGTTACTCTCTTTGGAATTCCTGCACTTCTAGAAATATTCTTTGATCATAACTCCCACCAATATGTATTCTCTCCTTTCGAGGATTGTCCACATGCATTGACAAGATGATTCACCTCTCTAATTAAATCACTTTGCAAAACACCATGATTGATTAAAATCCTTTAGGACATGATGTTGTACGGTGTAGAAGTCTTTTAAGAGACTTGGAGGGGTCTTGTAAGAGACTTGGAGGGGTTGTCTCCCACAATCGCTTCCATTTGGGCTTGGGACCAAACCTACGTTTGATCGACACCCTTCCAGTATTGGTCTCTTAGATTTTTTGTTTCTTCGACACTAACAATCTCAACTCTATTGAAGCCATATTCACCTCTACCTTAAAAAGAAATTACCATCTACTAGCATGATACCTTTGTCCTTCTCCAGAAACTTCAATCTATCATCCACAAATAGATTTATGGATAGAATTTTGAAAAATTACATAGTTGGTGGTATGATGGCTCTATTTGTTATGCTATTTATAATATTTTTTGTCTTTCAACTCCCAAGGTTGAGAGATTTTACATCCGTCAAGCAGTTCTATTTTTTTGGCTTTAGCAAATGGTCAAAAATATGTTTCATCTTCGTGATATCAAAAAAAATACTTTACATCGCCTTTAGGAACAGGTTGTCTAGATATTGGCCAATTCTATAGGGTCGGCATACTCAGCACTTTGCAGTTGTATGGATTGCTAGTGAGAAGTTATCAATCTTGTAGCAGTCAACCTCTTCAAAAACTGCATTGATCAAAATCATCGACCTCCAAGACTGATACTTCATAATTTAGGTTCTTCATATACGCCCCTTTGGACGCCCTTCTCAGCTTCTTCTCCCACAAAATTGTAGCCTTATAATTCACTGCTTGAGTGGTCAACTAGAAGAGGTCTACAGATTCCTGCTTGGCAACTTTTTTCTTAGTTCCAAGTTCAGGCCATTTTGTGCAATCTTTACATATTTGGCCTCTCTCAAAGAAGTGCGACAATAGTTTCTGGTCCTCTTAAATCTAGCCATAAACCACTCCACATACTCGCTAAGCTGTTAAACTAGCCTAGCCAAATTAGCTACCCATACTTCGGGTTCAGTTCGATAAAACTATATGTGGAAATGAGACTTTAAATTCAACTTCACCACATTGGATTGAAAATCAACCAATATGCTTGATAGTAGACATGTTATCATCTTTCCAAAATCTTGACAATTTCGAGACTTTTTAACCTCTGGGAAACTCATACGCCCGAACATACTACTCAAGATATAGTTTTCAATAAATCAGCCTTAAGATAGGGTGATAAGAATGTTCCAGTTAGTTCATACCATTCAACCAATTAAGCTGCATTTAGAAAATTCCCCCTCTCTTCTCCATATATGGCCGGTTGAGCAAAAAAAGTTGGTTTCGATACCAGTTGATAGTGTGAGTTGTTGTACATCCGGAGGACACCTTAATTGTATTATTTGTTGTCCCTGGCATATAAGTTTGGTATCGTAGTTTGGTGTCCCCCGGCATAGAGATTGGTTGCTACAGATTACTGTCATGCTGGTAGTGGTACCTAATGAGGAGGCCGCCCTGTAGCCCTTGGTGCAAGCATAGGCTGTGCTTGAGGCTAGACATTTTGCAATTACTCATTCACCCCAATGGGACGACTAACTATTATAGCCAGAATTGGCATCAGTGAGGCATCACTGGTGTTTCTCCAAAAAACATTGTGAGGATCAGAGTGACTAACATCCACTCTAGGTTCAAGTGATGGCCATGCATGAATTACAGCATTGCTGGCAACTTGTTTAGTTTGACCTTCAAAAGTATTTACCATCAAAATAGTTTTTTCATCATCTATATTCTATGTCTTGCGGACCCAAGGTCTCACCACAATAATAATCGGTATTATCTTTCTCATAGGTTGAAAGTTTCTAAAAATTAAACCTTTCTAGGATTTTGACATTCCCATATTATAAAGATTGACAGGCCGAAACATGATTTGCTGGGTTCACCATGTTGTACACCAGAACAAACTGCAATGCTGGATATTGATCAGTGATAACTGAAACAAGTCATTCAACCTATCTCGCCACTGATGTAAAAGAAGCTTCATGCTGCTTTAAGACTAGTCTTAACACCATGGCCATCTGATTAATAACGACATATGAAAAGACATGTTGACTATTGTCATCCATATAAAACTTGATCTATGCGACTATATCATGAAGAGAGTTGGCTGGAGACTATGTCACATCCAGCTGAGGAGTATAGCTTTCGTGGCCAAGTTCCTTAGAAGGAGTTTAGTTTGCTTGATTACCAAAGTGTTCGACTCTCTATAGTGCTAGGAGAAGTAATCTGAACATCTTTGCCAGAAAACTCAGAGGCTTCTTGGCATGGTATGATAGATTACCTAGTATTCTAGTTGCTAGAACATTAATGTTCTTTTGTGGTGCAATGAAGATAGCTACGCGACTGTCCCGTCGGGTATACCAAAAGAGACTTATCGGCATGCTTTTCTTTCTACCTGGAGATAAATGTGCCAAAAGCTTGTGACAAGTCTCATAGCTACGGATAAATGAGCTAGCATGCCACCGCATTGGATTAACTATAAATAGGAGGATGATGATGTGAGAAGCGTGGGACTAAATGTCTTGATCTTTAAAAACTTTTACTACTATCATACTGCTTGTTCGAAAGAAGATAGATAGGATGGGATAGGATGTAGCTGAAACTACAATTAGAATACTTTATTGTTACTCCTAAAGACAAATTAAAGACCTACTAGTAAACTAAGAGCAAGAAATCTAAAGATAAAATAAAGATAAAGTAAACTAATTTCATTGATGAGTCTAAAGATGGAACATCCTTTTTCTAGGTTACAATCTACTTATTTATAATAGACGACAAACCTTATGATAAGGTAACTGCCTATTCTTCAATAACAATAGCTTATGTTTGGTCTCCACTTTATCCTCCACTACCCATGTTATCATAATAGCATATTTCATCTAGCTCGATCTTGTTGTGATGTCAACGTTCTGCCTGCATTATAATAATTTAGCTTGGCCATCTTATTTTTATCGGCCTATAGCAGGATCCTCATACAACAGTGTCTTCGAATTAACTTGGTCGGTTCCTTCGGGTCCACATTTGTTTGATTCAGTTAAGCATTCTTTATTTTTACTAATCCTTAGGTGGCCGCAAAAGTTTTAGGTCTTGGCTCAGTACTTGGAATTAATTCCTTTTCATATTCTATTTCAGAAACGCCATGTGTACGACGATCTCCAAACATTAGGATGTAATGTAAATGTTAGATTATATAGAATTAGCCTGAATCTAGAATTAAGAAAGAAGTTCGTTGGATAGGAGTTCTCACATCTTTTCTATCTTACTATTGAGGCTGTGAAATATAAAGCTATTCTTAAGGAAGAGAAACAAAGAAAGGCATCGAAAGAGACATATAATAGAAATCCAAATTATAAAGTCTTGGTCGTAGAAGCAGATGGTTTTGAATAACATAGTTTTGATGAAGGTGATTGCAATAAAATCGATATAGCCGAGATCCTAACTTGGAAACCATCACATCTTCACAGTTTTAAGTCGGCCGATTGTACACAATCGACTAATGATAAGATAGCTTGTTTCGAAGGATGATATGGAATATTCTTTTGACACTACTAACATAGAGCAGATTTTGATCATCTCTTGGAAGACAAGCAAACAAAATTATCTGATGCATGCAAAATTTCCCCCGCTACAAGAATCAAAGGATAAAAAGTATTATAAATGACACAATAAATGGAGCCATCACACCGATAATTGCATCATCCTCCACAATACTATTCAAAAGGAAATTATAGATGCGAGGTTGAAGTTTCTAGAGAAGGAGAAAGGGGTAAAGTTGATCAATGACAATCCATTCCCCGAAGCTGATATTAACATCACTTAGGTAGACTTAAGAGCTCCAACGTTGAAAAGGAAAGGAGATGAGGAAGAACAGATTGATGTAAACAAAGTTTTGGCTAGATACAGAATTCATCTACAGCCTGGGTGGAAGAATAAGTTTGAGGAGTTGAGAGCTCGATTACTCCCCCATTGAATTTCTTCTTTTCTAAAGTTTTTTTTTGCAGGATCACTCTAGAAAAGAAGAGGAAAAGAGAAAAAATGTTACAGAACAAAAAAAAGGGGTTCCCGAACATAAAATTAGCATAAAAAAACTAAAAACAAAATTAGCTAAAAGACAAATGAGTCCTCTTGGAGACCATAATAGTCAAAGAAATTAATTCTGAAAACAAAGGCATAGTATGTTTGGAGATAATTAAGGTTAAGGAAGAAAAATCTAGTTAAATAAAAAATTTTGCATCAAAATATAGTATATTAGATTTAATATGATAAAGAAGTTTAGGCTGATCACAAGATTCAAACTTCTAATTAATTTCAAATCAAGCTTGATTAGACATGAAAAGCACTTGCATGGATGCATCCATAATCACCATTAGTAGGCATCTACCACTTAAATAGCTGACGTGGCCTTATCGCCACATCAGCTCACATGCCAGCGCACGGCCTCACGTGTACTATAGTGTTACTTTGTGGTCTCTCTCTTATCGTGCTCCAGTACACCCAAAGGCTCGGCCTTCTCGCGATCATTGCTTCGACCCTTGCCATCGCCATCTCGGACCAAGGTACGGCCGCTGCTCGCGGTCACCAAACCCTCCGTGGCCGCCGCCGGTCCTTCACCTTCCCTTGCCTTCTGACTTTCTCGCCCTGACCCTAGCCCCTGTCGAATCCAAACCCTAGTCGCCATCGGATCCAAGCCCTCCAAACGCTGCCCAAGATACCTAAATTCTAGGGTTTCTTTTGATTATTGTATTTTTCTCCTGAGTTTGGTTGTTTACCTTTTGCAGTTGATGTTCTGAGGGCTAGAGGCGTTTTGCAGAGCCAGATGGTTCAGCCTACTAAAGGTATTTCGTAGTTTTTTTTTTTTTTTAATTCCAATGAAAACTAGGAGCTTGTTTGATTATTTTTTTCTTGCTGACCATTTAATGTAGTATTCTATGCTAAATTGTAATTTTTGGAAATATAATTATTGTTGATAATACTTTTCTTTTACGAGATGTGATAGGAGTTCGTATGTTCAAAAAGTACGGTTTTATGGTAGATGGGTTTAAATGGTGGGAGCGAGGAATCTCTATTGCGGTTTTGATTGGTGAGAGTTGAAAATTGTAAAAGATGAATTGACTGAGATAGTCGGATGATATGGTTCACAGCCACAATATGGGAAAAATATAATCAGTGGAAAGGTTCCTAGCATCTCTCCTGTTGTTTGGGATCTTTCCTTTTTTCTTTTCTTTTCTTTTTTTGTTGTGTTTGATCTCTTAATGTTCTTATTTCTTAGTTAATAACTTTCTGATTTTTTCTCAATTTTTCAATCAACCTTTTGATGTTTTCTTTCATTGAAAATATTTGGAATTCCAAACTTATGATGGAACATAATGTGGCAGTGAATTAAGATGCATGATTTGCATGCTGATGCTCCTTGGGAGAGCTCCTTTTCTTTTGTGCATTGAGGCTACTTATAATCGTTTGTTGAGGGGAAGGAAGGGTATCATGGGTGTTCTAGGTTTAGATTTAAGCTTTTAGTTGTTGAGATTTGAGTTAGTTGTAGTTTTCCCTACATTGTAATGGAGAAAACCACCCTGAACAAGGCCATTTTATTCCCAGACTGATAGCACCCTCTTCTTCTAAGTACCAAGCTGCTTCTTAAACCTAACTAAAGACATGTTATATTTCTGTTTTGTAAAGATATTTTTGGGTTAAAAAAGGACTGCATGACCTGTATCTCTATTGTCTACCTTTATTGTTGAAACAAATCTTAATGATTTGTGGATTTGATAATTTCAGTCATGAGAGCAACATATCAGTTTGGTATTTGAGATTTGACTATGCTTTTATAAGTTTAGGGTGTTATTGGGACAGTCCTGAGAGCAAACATCGGTTTGATATTGAAGATTCAACTTTGCTCTAAGTTTAGGGTGTCATTACAATGGAAATCTTACTATGGAAAGCAAAATTTTGATAAAATTGTCTCCATTTTCTGCCTTACTTTTTTCCAACAGCAATTCTGTCAATCAGATACTAAAGGAAGATTGTAATAAACAGCAGTGGAAGCTTATAAAGAAAGAAAACATCGTATTTCTTTTGCTCCTTAATCTTTTTTTTAATATTTTTTTTTAACTCATAAAGATATCCATGCTTGAATTTAATAAACTAAATGTTAATTCTGATTTTTGATTTGTCCCATGATATCACTAATCTTCTATCAAGGATGAATTACACCTATTCGACCATAAGTCTTTGCATTAGTTGCTCATCCATGGAAGAAATTTTGGATCATTTTTTCCAGCCCAAAGATGATATATAGGCTTTTCTTATTTTTCTTTTTAAATGGGTTGCCTCATTTTATAAAACTTGACAGCTCAAGGGATCTTCATTTAGTATGTTTTTTTAGGGATATCATAGATAGATCGGGGTTCCAGTTTCTACGTAGATGTTGATGATGCTCCTTTTTTGCATTGGAGATGATGCTCCTTTCAACCCTATCTTCCACTTGGAAAAGATTAAGTAATTTGTGTGAAAAGAATAAGAAATGCGAGTACCATAACATAGAGACAACTAGACCAAGCTATATTGAAAAAAATTAACCAATATAGATTGTTACAGTGACTGAATAATATATGGTGGATGATACTGAGAGATAACTTTATAGGAAAAATTATACATGTGCAAAATTTATGAGGGTTGTACAGTATGATTGTCGTCAACCTATGTATATGCTAACAAGATTCACAAATTTGGTGTCAGACCCTATATAGGTATCATCTTGGTATAGTGTTGATACGTCCGGTATGAGGGTCAATTCGGTGTATCGATAGTTAGTACACCCTTGTACCACATACCGGTGCAGTATCGAGATACATTGATATGGATCAGTATGGCATACCATGCACACAACAATACTAGAGAGACTAAGGGGCTGTTTGCTTGCTATGTTTCATATGTTTGTTTAGATTTTTTTTGAAGCCAGGTTTTAGTAGTGACTTGTGGAGATCCCAATTTTGTAAATCTAGATGCTGATCTGTGTTTTGTCAACACAAAGCTTAGCAAGTAGACCGTGTTTGTTAACAAACCAATTGATCCCAAAAGCTTAAGGTAATAGGGAAAGAGTCAATAGTGCTTATCACACTTACAAAGATATTGTTTGCTTGTTGAGATTTGTTGTGTGTTTTGAAGGAATAGTCATCATTGATGAGCTTACCCCTTCCACTGACATGTTTTATGATGTTTTAGATGATTTAGGAGAGTGGGAAGCTAGTAGATAAAGTGAAAATCAAAAGCAAATGCCAGAAGAGCTTTAGTTCTAATATTGACAAATTATAGAACAAAAAATGCAGATATTTTTGTCGAGCAATTTGTATATGTAAAATTAGTAAAAATGAATATGATAACATATAATAGAGAATATCTCAAGTCATATATCAAAATTTAATTAAAGAAAATGTATGATGTCTAAATCAGGGATATGGTAGGTAGATGAACTGCAATAATAGACGAAAATCTGGCAACAATAGGAAGGCCAAAGTGTGCAATTTTTTTCCTATTTTTGGAGAGAAGGATGGGGCAAACCCTTGCCAAGCTTCCGTTTGAAGCAATAATGAAAGCAGCGAGTTAAGTAGCAGCAAAGAGTAAATTGAAAATAAGCTAATCTTGTGAACCCAATCACAAATCTACACTTAACAAAGATTAGAGACTGAGACCAAAATGCATATTCCAAAGAGATCAAAACCTGATCGAAAATACATACTTTGCAGAGATTAAAACCTCAGTCACACCATTGTGGAGATGAACCCTACCCCTGGAAGTAAACTTGAGCTCCACATGCAAACTTCAGCGAATTTAGAAAACCTAGCATCCACAAAGGTTCGACTTCAAATTACTGAAAAACCAGTACTAAAAAAACCATATGAATGATCCAAAGATCTCACGAACAGAGTGTCACACTCAATTTCAGACATTGTAGTGGAATGAAGCAAGAGAATTTTCATGCTCAAGGTCATATACAGTAGTGTGTAATCTAAGGAAGGGGAATGCTGCTAATTAATTAAACAAACATGCCCTTTCAATCCCCACTAAGGCTAGGCGTAACTTCTCCAACAAAAAAAAAGAGGACGATAATAGCTCAGGGGAAATGTTCTATTCAAGAAATATGGGTTTGTCAATTGTTTTTTTTGAAGTACAGTTGGTTTAGCATGGTAGATGGGTTTGATTTTAAGAAAATTTTATAAGAAAGATGTGCTAAATTTAGAATTTTCATTAGGGAATAATGAAGTCTGTCGGTTTTCCAGCAGAATCATTAGAAGAAGAAAGGGAATTAGGAGGAGGCATATCAGATTTCAAGGTGCCTCATCTCTATGTCGAGGTTAGATTGTATATTGCTAGAGTTGGTCTTCACTGGTGTTTGGTGAGTGAATCCAGTTAGAAATATGTAGAGGTCTGTAGGTCTGTGAGGGCAAGAAAGGGATTTGGGAAGGGAAGGGTTTTGAAAGGGGAAGGAGGGGTGGGTGAGAATGGAAACTCTGCATGGTTGAGGGTTTAGCAATCAACTAAATGCAGTTTGTGACGTCTCATTTTGAAAAAAAAATGCAGATTCCCTATTTTAATAAAAGGCAGCTTTTGTATTTTACAAAGGACCTAGTAAACTTAAACTTTTCTTAACCTAATTTAACAATTGTTTAACTAAAACTCACTTCGCATTGTACCTTAAGTATAATGGTTTTAGTAAAGCTATGCATCCAAAGAGGCCCAAAGGATGTATATATGAGAGCTAATTGCACATGCATCAATGGTTATAATGGATCAGTAAGTAGATGCACTTGTTCCAACCGAATTGAAAATCTCACACCTTGCTCGTGCTTGAACTTTGATCCTAGGTGTTTTCCTTTTTTTTTGTGGAGAAAACATGGCTTTAAGTTAATGATGAAATTTTGGGTTTTTTCCCCTTTTTTGTTGGAGAAAACATGGTTTTAAGTTATTGATTTGGTAGTGGTAATTTAGGGTTCAAACAACAAGCATATTTTCTTGCCATGAACTAAGTTAAATTGAGTCCAAAAGTATGTGAGAGTAGGTTATCGGAATTTGGCCTAGTGGACTAATTAATTGATTTTCTATTAGAAGTATAACAAAGAAAAATATTCATGAAAGAACATATAGCACTTTGATCCATGGTTGGCCGTGCTATCCTGAATTGCCTTGTTTGGGGCGTATCGAATTGGACTAGTAGGCAATCAGGACAATTTGCCCTGTTGGCTGAAAACAAAGGCTGATCGTTTGGTTAAACCCTTCTCTTGATCGATTAAACCCTCTCCCTAGTTCGATTAATCCCCACATGTGGCGTCACCAGTCAGGGTCCCTTTTCTCCGCGTCTCTCTCTATCTCTCGCTCTGTTAGGGTTAGGGTTACAGTTCCTCTCGGCCCTTTCCTTTCCTCCCTTCTTCCTTCCCTCCCTTCCTCTCCCTCTCTCTCTCTCTTGTTCCACTAGGGTTAGGGTTAGGGTTCAATCCTTGCCTCCCCCCTTCCTCCCTCCCAGTTTGTTACTCTAGGGAACAACACGGTATGGACCTGTACCCTGTCGAATCGGTAGGCGGCTGGTAGGCTTTTCGGTACTGGTTTAGGGAACCTTGCTTTGATCAATGGATGTTCCAAATGAAAAGCGGCAATAGTTTGGGAAGATTCAAGACCTTTGCAAGTATGATGTTGTACTATCATAGTGTGGTTACAGTTACTGATGGGGGAGAATCAATGTGGCAACAAGGAGCCTTGAAGGTTTGTAGCAAGAATTTAAGTTGGTATCTTGGATCAAGGTGGAGAAGATCATCCATGGTAGTGTAATTAATAAGTTATTGTTGCAAGATGATTGGTGCTAGTGTATAGTCCTAATTGTAATATTTTCTTTACTTGTTGAAAGCAAAAAACAATCATTGAGGCAAACAATGAAGGTCATAGCTAAAAGTAGGTCCTAGGATGGCCTTTTTCTGATAGACTAGAAGTTCATGTTGCCTAGGCACTCACTCAAGTTACAAGTGTCTCAATGTGCAGAACATGCTATCCTTCTAAAATCTCACATAAGGATAATTCTGCTGCACGAACATGCATATGCACACATAAATATATTAATGAATATGCATAGGTTTCCAATATTTGTTTACAATATTGTTTGTTAGGTTGTTTTTGACAACATAATGGTAACCTGTGATAAGAAAAGAACTTATATATAATAAAATAAAATTAGAAAAAAGGTTTGACACTTTCATAGAATCATTTGAAATGATGGATATTGTAGTGTCATCATTGCATTTATGTAATGTTCTAAGTGCTGCCTTTTAAGCTGATGTGAGTAAGAAGACTATAAACTACAGATGAGAGTCACCACTTTTGAAGGTCCTAAAAATCTGTGTTTGGATAACTTAGTCATAAATGCCATAAAAGATAAGGGAGAAAATTGGATTGCACTATAGGCTTAGTTCAAGGGAATTTTGTATTATTTTTATTATTACTTATTACAACTTTATTAGTTATTATTAGGAGTATATCTCACATCTTCTAGAGGACGGCCCTTGGTGTAATGGTAAGGTTGCTCCATTGTGACTTAGGTATTATGGGTTCGAAACATGAAAATGGCCTCTTTGTATGTGGGGTTGAGGCTGTATACATTTGACCCTCCCCACACCCTATAGAGCATTGTGCACTTGGACACCCCCTTTTTTTTTAATCTCACATTGTTTGTGATTCATTGGTAAAAGAGAGAGCCTTCCTCCCCAATATATGAATGGTATGCCACATAGTTTGTTCATCTTTTATTCTTTTACAATCACCTCAAGATGCAGGTGATTAATTTTGCTTAAGTTGTCACTAATGTTAAAGTACAATTGCCTCATGCATATTATCCAAATTTATTTAGATTCACATTGTCAGTTTGAGTTGGAAACTCACACTCTTAAAGTGCAACATATTATTGCATACTGGTCTGATTTTTTAATGCTTCATGCACTTTAGTTTTACTTGATTATAATTGATATTTGATAATGTGATATATAGGAGAAATGGAGCATCCGGAAGATGAGTGTCGGATGGTTGGTGAACATCATGGTAAACATGATGATGAGGTAAGTCTAGTTCACCTGATTAGTGATATTTTATAGTCCATAAGTGCAAATATTAAGCAACATTATTTAAAGTTGATCGTTGATCTTAAAAAGTTAGTTATCTCTATTTTGTTTTATATATTATATTTACTAATATGTATTTGTGAAAAGCACTTGGTCTTCCTTTTTCTTGGAAATGATTAAAGTAATCTATATTGTGCTGGTGCCTATTGAAGGCTGGCACACTATATGTATTGTGCCAAGTGTTTAGGATAGCTAGGCATGGTTCTGAAAGAGAAATGCAAGGTTTAAGCCTATACCGCTACATGCTGTGTTCTATAATGATGCCGTGTTTAAGTTTGTATTGCTACTATGCAACGTGCATCGCTGGGGCACACATCAATATAGGCCTGTACATGGTGATACAAGTTGGTATAGATGACATACAGGCACACACTGGTTTACAATGTTGATAACCTGTTGGGGTAGACTGTGTCATACATATAGCACGGTATAACAGACTAATTGTTGATCTTTTGCGTATGGCAGGGTGTTTTCTTTACAATTAGAAAAACCCAATGGTTCTGAAAGGGAGATGTAAGGTTTAAGCCTATACCGCTACATGCTGTATTCTATAATGATGCCGTGTTTAAGTTTGTGTTGCTACTATGCAGCATGTATCACTCGGACACACATCAATATAGGCCTGTACATGGTGATGCAAGTTGGTATAGATGACATAGAGGCACACACTGGTTTACGATTGATAACCTGATGGTGTATAATGTGTCATACATATAGCACGGTATAATGGACTACTCCTTGTTCTTTTGCATATGGCAAGGTGTTTTGTTTACAATTAGAAAAGCCCATGACTAAATTTGCCTATGATGATCTGTATAATAGGTTGGGATTGAATGTGATTAACAAAATAATTAGAATTATAAGAAGATTAATCAGATGCATTTGAGGAAATTATGATTTTAATAGAAGCTGAATAGATAAAATGAAGATGAATTATAGATATATTTGAATAATGTCTGTATCACCATTCTTAGGGGTTGTTTGGTTGACAAGTTTTAGTAAATAATAGATTAACAAAAACCTCAAAAATGATTGAGTTTTACAAACTTGGTTGTTTAATTGTTTTCTATAAAACTTGCTTTGCCAAAAATGACAACTCATCAAACCTAAAAAAGAGGCCTAATGTCAAATAGATTTCCCCAGTTTTCATAAAACCTGTTTTATAGTGAATCATATTTTTAAAAAAACTTATAGACGATCAAGCAGCCTATTAGGATCTTTTAAGCGCTATATTGTGTCGCTCAAATCAAGGTCGGAGGAACCAGTACCGGTTCTCCAGCGGCACGAGTTGGTACGGGCCGTGCTGGGCCTGTACTGACAGAGGGCACGGTACCATGGGAGAGAAGAAAAGAGAGAGAGAAGGGGGAGAGAGGGAGGGAGGCTGGCGGAGGCCGCGATCGGTTTTCTTGTTTCATTCGGCCTCCGCTGGCCCTCTGCGGCCTCCGCCGGCGTTCCAACCTCTCCCTCTCCCTCTCCCTCCTCTGCTCGCTCTCTCTTTCCTTCTCCTTCTCCGGCTCCGGCAATGAGTTTCGTTTCTCGGAACGGCCGGAACTGCTCGGTTCGGGATTTTTCTGCCGACCTTGGTTCAAATAGATGTAGGAGTAGCTTTGAAAAAGATGCAAATAGGTAAAAAAGCATTAAAGCAAGCTGGATGTTGCTTGGGATCTAAAAATCATAGAAGTCAAGAAGTCAGCTACTTTTACAAAATCAATAAGTTTTTAACAATATGATTTTGAAAATAGAAAAATTGCTAACTGATTGGAGAACTTTACATATCTATAATAACAAGGTTGATGAACAAAATTCTACCACATACTGGAATTAATCAACTCTGCAAGTTATGCGAGAGGATGTTGAGAACAAAGATCAAGATTGATGACATAATCTTTATAGAACCAATATGGATTTATACTAGGAAGCCTAATAATGGAGAATAGTTTCTTGCTTAGTGAAATTATAAAGAATTTAACTAAGCAAGAAAATATTTTTTTTGGTTGTTATTAAATGTATAATGCTACACATGGATTCAAATACTGGTGGAATGGGACAGTACCACCGGTACCACATCATTCTATTGTGAAACCAGCATCAATACATGTGTCGGGGTATGAAACAGTATGTACCAATACATACCACTTGTACTAGTCTGAATTGATGATACTGTACTGACTGTACTGGTTGGTATCAACAAATTTTTTAATATTTTTGATTTCAGTTTCGGTACATATTAGTCGGTATTGATACCGTATTGATACCATACCATTCCAATGGGAAAATGATATGTGGTTTGGTACTGTATTTAAAACCTTGGCTATAGGTAGTGGTTTCATGGGCATTTTGGAAGAGTGCTAAGCATAAATGTTATATGGTTTTGAATACTAGGAAAAAAGTTCTCGGCATGGATGATGGACTTGATAGAGATGCTAATGTTGTCACATTTGGTAAAACTTAGAAGATTAGTCTAACAAATAAGTACTAAGATGTATGAGAATTGGGACAATTGAGGATACTGAAATGGTGTGGGCATCAGAAAGGTAAATGTTTTCTTTGGCTGCATAGGGTGCCTAGGTGCTCGCTTTCACATTAGTTTTGGGTAGAAAAAAGGGGCATCGGAGCGCACGAGGCTCCCACCACTATGGGGTTTAGGGAGGGTCAAATGTATGCATCCTTACCCTTGTGTGCGGAGAGGTTATGGTCAATTTCATACCAAATTAGATAAACTAAAACAATAAAGAAAGTTACTTATATGTTCATACACTAATTTTTGCAAAAAGATATATAGAAAAGGTAACATTTACCTGCTATGGCATAACTACCATCATGAACGAAAACATATAACATAGTTATATGCAGTTCATGAGTATTTCATGAATAAATATGAGTAATTTGTTAGCAATGTAGAAATTGTGATTTATTAGGTTGGTTTGTTATTCTTTTTTCCCGGATTAGAGCTCAAAGGTTCTTTTAGCCAATAAAATATATAAGTAATTTTTGGTAATTTGGAAATTTGTTGCTATTTTCTTATTTTTTTCATAATATGTTGGGGTGCCATTCTGGTGGCATTGAGCTGGGAACGCTACCAGTGCATGATACACTAGTGCTGTTTGGGATAAATAACTATAGTCCTATTCAATTTCTTGTTCTGCAATTAATTTTACATAGTGAACTCAGAATTTATAATTTGCATTTGTTCTTGTAAACCTCGTAGGCTGATTGATATTCATCAGATATTCGGTACTAGTAATCTGCTATATGATCTTCAGCTGGTTTTCAAGATCAGAACATGCAACTAACACATAACTGAACCTTATAAATATAATTTTTTGCTTTGCAGGAAAGTGCTGCACGTCTTGAGGAATATAAGAAATCAATTGAGGGGAAACTTGCTCTTCGTCATAGCAATCTGAATCCTGAAAGGCCTGGTAACTATGTAGCGAAGCATGTCATCTTCATAAATTTTCTGTTGTTTTTTGACTGTATTCTGCTAGAAAGTTAGGGATTCAAGTTTAGGATTAGTTACTACTATTTCATGATCGTGTTAGATGTCAAAAAGTTACATGAGCCCTATCACCTTGACATTTAATAAAACTAAAACAAAATGATCTATGGACATCCAGACATCAGAATTTGCCCCTCCGCAAATGCAAGTGACATACCCAATAACATTTTTAGGTGAGGAGATGCAATATTTCATCACAAGTGATGGCATGCAAAAAAATTGGTAGGTACTTGGACTATATTATTTTTTTTTCCAATTCTGGTTGTGATACCCCAAAATTATGAAGGGAATTGTTTCTACTGCTCCTCACCTCAACAGCTGATAAGCAAACCATTCTTTGTGTTGTTACAAATTTTTATTATTGATGCTGTCAGATGTCCCTATGCAAGAAAATATGGAGTTTTGGATTCCCACAAAAATTAAGGTTTTCTTTTTGCATTCTAGTGAAATTGGTCTTCTTATGTGTGAAGTATGGAGGAGAGGTGGCGAGCTATGTCTGTCCTTTTTTTTAAAAATCTGATACAAGATCCCTTGTCCATGTGCCTGAGTCCTGCACCCCCCCTCCAACCCACAAAAAAAAAAGGAAGAAAAATCCAGCATCAGTTGGCTACATACAGTTGTTAGCAGTTTCAACCAAGACTCTGGTGTTGGCATGATGTGCTTATTATGATGGAATATAGTATGTCCACTTGGAATGCGCTGGTATGGAAAGTTATGCTAGCTTGCAGATTCATTTTGTTTTAAATAGATCAATTATATTGCTTTGTACTAGTGCTTAGACATGTTTTAGACAAATAAATATAGTCTTAATTAGTCCGTAGAAATTGGGAATCATTAATCATCTTACATATCTATACATACTGGGATTTAACACTTGCATTGCGTGATTTGTCAAAACTAACATTTCTGAACAGTTGTATACACCTATTACAATACAAATAAGCTCAAATCTATGATATAACAATATGAGTATTGCAACTATTTTTACACGTTAATAGCAGACTTTTAGTGTTGTAAAAATATTGTCAGCACTATGGGAAGTTCATATTACTAATGGTACTAAGGAATGCTTATATACTATGTCATACCAATTTATAATCTTTGGTCAAACTACATGCCGACTTTTATTGCTATTATGTTCAATTGTTGATCACAGTTTCAAATCCTATTAGAAAAGGTAGTTATGAAGTGATTCAGATCATTTTGCAAAGATACTAAAAGGTTGTTTAGATTGGGTATGGGTTAAAACAGGAAAATTCAGCATAAGGCTATACTGCTACATACTAGCATGTACTGATGCGTATTGAAACAACACAAACTGATACAAAGTCAATATGCATTTATACAGATCAGCACACTTGCTAGAGGTGTGCATCCTTGTACCGGGTGGATAAACTGTCAGCACATATATGTTGTTGATATTGCATGAAAGGGAAGGTGCTCTGAATGTTTATTACATCAATGTATGGCCGCAAAATCAGATTGAAAAAACAATTATATAGTGATTGACATTTCATCAGCCAGAATTCGCAAACATTTGCGGTTGGAGAGAATTTTGAGAACTTGCTAGAAGACTTTCCGATCTGTAGATAAATTAGTGGATATTTCTTTGGACTTTCCAGGTATTGGGTTATGGTGTTTACAAATGGTTACCTAATTTTGCTGTCCTTAGGTACTGTTCATCATTGGAATGATTTTTTTCTTTTTTGGGGTCTAGGATAGCCTCCTCATTTAACTCTCATTCTTTTCTGGATACTAGACTACTCAATTACTTTGTACACTGAGTGGTTGATGAAAGGTTTCAGAAACTTTTCCCCCTTGGCTGGGCCCATCAAATTTATGTTACAGGAATTCTCTGTTTCCTTCAAAAAATTCAGTGAAAAATAGAAAAAAATTCAGAGATGGAAACATGCCAAGGGGAAAAGTTGTATTATTTGGAATGTTGGAAGCATGCTAAGGGGAAAAAGTTGTATTATTTGGAATGATTGAATGTACGATTCCAATGTTTTTAGACAGAAAGTCTTAAACTGACAATATTTAAGGACAAGGTCATATCTAAACCAACAAAAAATGCTAAATAATTGTGTCACACATCACTTTGCAGTCTATGTTATTCAACTGCTTGATAATGATCTAAAACTACAGAGATGTAATGATGTATAATTGTTGACTTGATGTTAGGGATGGCAACAGGTTGGATAGGCAATTACCTGTACCCGCCCTGTACTTGCCTCGAGGCCGGGTGGGTAGAGTTAGAAGGGGCATATTGGAGGATTAGGTCGGGTAAAGCTGTAAAAATCATTATTTTTTGCATACAAATCATTTTTTTTTGTCTCATTAGGGGATTTGTGAAGAGTCATATATATCTGGGTCGGGCACGGGGCAGGTTTTGCCATTACTCATACCCGCTTTGGATCCATAGCGGGTCGGGTAGAGGCTAGAGTAAAAATATACGGCTTAGAAAGGAAATGATTTTTAAGGGTGGCTTAACTTAGTTTGGTTGGGCTTTAAAAACCATTTCACCCTGATTCTGTCTTCTAGTTTTAAAAAAGTGCTAGAGTCAGACATCAAAGATAGGCAAGGGAGAGAGTGCAGGCATCTTGCAACCCAACAGAGAGCAAAACTTGTTTGCAAGGTTCGCCATCTTTGGTAGCGGATCTCGTACCGTTGCCATCATGGTATAGTGACAGTATCTTCGTAAGGGGTAGGTTCAGCTTACCAATACTCAATACACCTCTCATACCGCGTACCGGTAGGTATACACCAGTATTGACCCCTACGACATACCATACTTGGTTGAGTGATTAACTTAGCTAGTCTTCGCCTTTGACCTGACCAGGAGAGAATATACGGTCAAGCCTAGCCACCCTTCCTCACCTGCCCGAATGGAATACATATTTCCATCATCTAGTTGAGAAGGGAAAAGGCCCGACATGGAACTAGATCGTGAGTCTTCTAAACAATTACATTATGGAGAAGTCCATTTTCGTCATAATCGATCCATATCCTACCATAATGCCTGGAGAACCAGGCTTGCTTAGGTTTCCAATCTAGCTTACTATGCTAAGTGCGAAGGAATTTCTCTAAGATCATACAAGCTAGCTAGAAGGTGAAATTTGGAAATGGCTATGAACAACAGACATTTTCGCATATATGTTTTACCCCTCCATTTGCTACCCATGTCCCTTCATCCCCATCCTCATCCTTGTCCAAATCTTTTGCCTTCTTGTGCCACCATCCTTTGTTCTCTTTGCTTTTCTCTTCTACTCTGCATAGGCACTATGTGGAACCCTAGTTGCTCACAAAATGTGGCCATTTTTTAAAACTCTTGGTTCCATTTTTGAAGTTATGCATAAAACAAACTATATGTAGTAATAGAAGTTTCATCTTCTTTTCCATTTTATTCTATCTTGTTTTATTAATTTGTATTTATAATTGATTAAGTAGTATTTTCTTCATTAACTTCTATAATTTTTAGATTTAGGAGGAAATGTATGTGTATATTATTTATCTAGATCTACTTATGAACAATACGTGGTGAATAGTTAACAAGACTTGGTAAATTCAAGAAATTACTTGATTGAGTGATCCACATGGATGATCTAACGAATGATGATTGAAGGATATTGATTTTTAGATTTTGCTGATTGGGATATGCTAACAAATTCTAACTTTGGCTTAATTATAACCTGAGGTAGCAATTTTTTTTATTAAATAATTGAATATGTTTGAAATTTGTGGTTTTGCCAACTTCCTGTCATATCTCATGGAGGAAAGTTTTGTCTTTAGCTAAAACCAAATGTCTGCTTTTGTTAGTATTCTTCTGTGAAGCTTAGAATGGACTTCCTTCCATATTTATATTTAAGATAAAGATGTTATCCAACTACTGCTTAATAGTTTTGAAAATAACAAAGTAAATTTTCAAGTGATGTTCTGAATTGTCTTGTCGAATAGTACATCTATGGTTACAAGTACTTTTATGAAGTTGATGGATTTAAAGAAGGCACACTGGGGTTGGTCATGGGTCTATTACCAACTATCAGGAATTTGGAATGAGTGAGGGTATTCTTAGTGAAAGCTATGAGAAATTTCACCCTCAGCTAAGTGATTATTAACAGATGAGATGACAGAGTCTGCTGTCTAGTAGCTCTCTTAGATGACACAGTCTGCTTTCTAGTAACTTTCTTACACAATGTTTTAGAAAAGGACTGATGCCAGCCCATGTCAGTCACTGGATGTTACAACACCTTTATCGACAAACTGTTCAGCCAGTACTCTGCTGTATCCGTATGAGTGGGTATGTAGCCATCATTATGGGCTGTACTGATGCTACTTGAATCCTTGCTCTTATATGCTCAATCAGTTTTGGTGGATTTTTGGTATCTTGCTATTCATGATCTTCTTTCTCAATTTTTTTTTCTGGGTGTAATTTAAAGGTTTCTCAGCATTATACTTGTTCCACTAGTCTATAACATATCAAAGAAATGAAAGTTTTAAAATTTGGAATATATCGTTAGGATTTTGTATGTTGCCCCCCCCCCCCCCCCCCAAACCCACGAAAATAAAAACTCTCCTTACTAGAAAGAAAATTTCCATGCAATCTACTAGAAGCACTCAAATATCAGAAGCATAAAGAAGATATAGTGCCAAAAAATGTAGTTTCATAATTTAGATTCTTTAACATGTCATTGCACCATAATAAAGACACATTTCCTCAATTCCAATCTAATGGTATCAAAAATATAGACACCGTTGCTCTTTCCTGATGCCATATTATCGTAAATATTGACAACTCTATCATATTCCATTCAGATTCAGATCATAACACTCTATTGAGGTCACGTAGCAAGTTTTTCCTTTTCTTTACTCTATAGTTTCTTCCATAAAAAAAGAGAAAAAAAGATAAGTGAACGAAATATAGAATATCTTTACCATAAATAAGTGAATGAATGATTCCAAATATCAAAAATCATCACATCTATCCATCAAATGTTTTCTTCATAGTTATGCATTATTTTTATTTTTAAATTTGATTTTTAACTATTTTCTGTTTTAATTCAGTCTGCTTTTATTTTTTACATTAAGTTTATTTTTTTATTTTCCATATTCAATTTTGTATCCTTCTAAACCTTCTCTGATGTCTGTTATATCTTCTTGTTAGAAATGGCTTATGGAGGATTGGATACCAAACAAATGTCATGAAGTTATAATTTATAATTATGTTTTCTTTCATACCTTGGCATAAGGAACAAAGTGAATCAATTAAGAAACACTTTTTTAAAAATAATACAACAAAATCCTATGATTTCTTGTGGCTTCTATAAACAGGTAGCTTCTTCCTTTTTATACCTCTGTTGTTCTAGATGCACGGTGTACATATATTTTTCCTCTATTTAACCCTCAGTTTATTCATAGGTGTTATTTATATATTTTGCTTTCTTTCTCCTTGGTACTTGACATGTAATGAATACAACGTACTATATTTTCCAATTTCTTTACAAAAGACAAATTATTTTCAATCGATATGATGCTTATTAATGAAAATGCAAGTCCAACTTTATGACTGTAGAAGTCTTTTATTTATCAATAATGTTGATCAGATGGCTTAGGGTTTTAAGTAAATAGTGAATTATTGTTGAAGCTTTTTATGTTTTAAGCTTGGGATTGGTGCTAGCAAGGTTTGAAGTCTTGGTGTCGGGCACCATACTGGTATGTTACCGGTTTAGTACGGGGACACACGCTGTACCTAGATATTTTTTGAGTCATTTTTTCTTACTTTCTATCTCGGTACTGCTTGAATCTGGGTAGTATAGGTCGATATGTACCCTGGGTCACCTCGATACATCTTGGTATGCCTCAGTATGAGTCTGTACGGGTTCGAATGGGGCCTGTACCAACCCGAATACTGGGTGGTTTGGGGTGGTAGGGAAAACATTGCTCTAGCCTCTTTTAATCCTCTGAAATCATGTCTTTTTTTTCTGATCTTGAACTGTAGTGGATGAACATAGTTGACTCCCAAGATGACATATTCAATTGCTTCAGATCACGAGTTTTTTATAATTTTATGGCATTTTGTCCTGTCATGTTTGGGCCACCATGTGACTGCCTAGCAGCCTATGTTAAATCTTTGACTGTTCCATATATGGTTCACCTGCATTTTATTTTTATCCCGCTGAAATTTTTTTGTGGCATGAAAATTTAGACCCATGGTAGTTTTTATCATCATCATGCACACCTTGCTTACACAACAGGTGTCCATAAGTTTTTGCCCTAGTGATGCTGAATTTTCTCTCTCATTTCCTTTTGATAGATGCCCGAGTTAAATTATTATATTTATTCATCCTGTGCAGTCAGAGAGTAGATGTCTCTCTTACATAATAATATTTTGATGTTTTTCTTCCAGACTCTGGTTTTCTCAGAACGTTGGACTCCAGTATTAAACGCAATACAGCCAGTTATTTAAAAGCTTAAACAATAAATGATGAGCAACGAGAAGGGTCTGATGGATGAGTTAAGAAGTGTCAACTTAAGCAAATTTGTCAGTGAAGCTGTGGCTGCTATTTGTGATGCCAAGCTTAGAACTTCAGATATACAAGCTGCTGTGCAGGTATCAAATTGACAATTTACGTTTTTTGTTCCTGCATTGCTTGCAAATATCGTCTTATCTTTGTGTCAGCTTGAGCTTTGTTAGTTATTAGAAAACATCTCAATCTCTACTGACTACTTGACTAGGATTCTAGGACCTTTTACATCTATCCTTTTAGTTGGTGCATATTTAAATTGTATACCCATTATAATATTCTAAGACATTGGATTGTGTGCTTTGTTTTCTTATTTTTCTTGCATTAAGTTTGGCTTTTTGTTTAAGAATAGTCAAGAAGAAAAACGTCAAATCATTTCATCATACTTGCAGTTGTTCCATGTATCTTACTTTGTTTTGTCTTTTTTGTGGTCCAGTTTTTCTGAATTGGGAAGTTGTTCTTAGGTTCTATTTTTCTGCTATTTATATCATATTGGCCCCCCCTTTTTTCTAATATTTGAATGTGATAACTATTCTAATCCTTACTGGGTTTGTCTCAGAAAAACATTTAATTTTGTGAAGACCGATTTCTGAAATCTTGGGTGTTACAACATTTTTTTTAACTATTCATTTCTAATTTCATTGTTCTTAGTTTTGATCCTTGCATTTACATCAGCTTTTTCATTTCAATTCTGTTTTGCAGCATGCTCACAACCTTTTTAGTGCCTGACAGTTTGTTGTGTACTTCGAAGCTAGTCTTGTACTTGTCTTTAGGTAGAGCATAATTACAATAAAGTAATAGGTAACGTGAATTATGCTTTTTTCATTGAGTTTGGAATTGATGTTATGGGGTACATGATGTTTTGTCAAGTTACTAGGTGTCCAAAAGCTAAGGATCGCCGAACCGGTACCGGTCGGCGCCGATACCGGTTCGGACTGGTTCGAACCGGTATTGAACCGGCCACAGCGCACACACAGCGAAGGCGAGCGTGAGCACGCACGAAAAGCCACAACGCGCTACAGTGGCATTAAATGCCACTGTAGCACAGCTAGAGTGTATGGCTATAGTGGCATTAAATGCCACAGTGGACCGGACTCGGTGCCGGTTTGCACGGAGTCCTGGTCCAAACCAGACGGAACGGTCCGGTTCGGCCTGGTACCAGGTCGGGGCTGGAACCGTTTTGTGTAGCCGAACCAGACCGGTCGGCGCAGGTACCGGTTCAGTATGGGCTGAACCGGCCGGTACGAGCTGTTTCAGCATATCTTGTCAAAAGGATATATATTTGATGTGTATGCAGATGTCTATATATATAGTAACATGCAACTAATTGGATCTATTTTCTGATATTTGCTAAAATTGGTAAATGATAAGCCAAACTTACATTAAATTTGACTTCTACGTAGAATTACCAGAAGTTGATGTGTAATTGGAGGGTCAAGCCCATGAAATGTCTAGTTATTCATGAAATTCAATTTAAAGTGTTTAGATCATGGTTGGCGGATTTGTCCCGAATTGGCAGTTTCGGCCGATCCGAGCCGTACCGGTGGCTCACCGGTACGGTTCCGGCAATAGAAACAAAATCCGTTGTCGGAGGCGGAGGAGACGGAAGAGAGAGAGAGCGAGACAGCGGAGGAGGGAGGGTGGAGGAGGCCGGCGGAGGGCCCTTTTGCGATTTACGCGGCCCTTTTGGAATAGTCGCGTAAATCGCAAACCGACGCCGGGCCTCTGCCATGCCTCCGCCACCCTCCGCCGGCCTCTCCCTCCCTCCCTCCCTCCCTCGCTCTCTCTCTCTTTTTCTCTCTCGTTCTCTCTCTTCCCTATCTGTTCTACTGTGTGGGCCCGGCACAGCACGATACAGGCCTGTACCGACTCGTCCTATTGGAAAACTAGTATGGTGCCCAGTATTGGTTCCACCAATATTGGTTTGGATAGCACCTTTTGGAACTAGATATCATGGATTAAGCCGATTAGCATGACACAACATGATACGGATCATGTTAGTACCTTATAAGCATGCAGAACCAGCATGTTGTTGTCCGCATATAATTACTTGTTATGCTGCTGTGTGAAGCAATGGCATGGGATGGCATGGCAGGAATGACACTAGTATTATGCCAGCACCTTACTGGCACACAATTCTTCCATCTATGGGATGTGGAAGTGGAGGTAGGGGCATATTGCATCTGGGAGGTAGGGTGGTGGTGCAGTGTGATGTTTTAAGAAGGGTGAAGGATATATAGGAGAGTTTTGAAATCACCGTCAT